>NC_091477.1:19773765-20035789 GCF_036971445.1 Narcine bancroftii
AGCATCCTGGATTTTTCTTCAGAGGTTTTCATGCGGTTCACCCTGTCAGGCACATTTCTTCTTGTTGGAGCTGTCCTTTTACTCATCCAGTTCATCCCTTCAGGTGCATTATTTTTAGAGTCCTGCCAATATAATTGTCATCAGATTTTTATTCAACATTTCAAACTTGAATTTATTAGTTTACCCAAGTAAATTTTTCATCTAAACCTGAAGGGGTTTTAACATCCTACTGCATAGTTCCTTAAACTATCAAATGGGGTGTGGAGCTGAGTGGGGGAATGGGTCATATCTTGGCAGAGAAGACTCAATGGGCTGAATGACCTACTTCTGCTCTTCTATATTCTCGTCTTATGGCCTTGAGCTGGGCTACTTTGTTCTGGAAGTTTAAACTACACTCATTCAAACAAGTTAAGATTATGCCAACTATTGAATTGAGACCCCACTGAATAAGTAGAATTTAAAAAGACCTTCCATGATTATTCATAACTGACTTTAATTCTGAAAAAATAAATCACTGCAGTGGAAACACACTTTTCACTTTGTATTATTAGACAATGCCAGCTATGGTGTCCATCAGCAACGTATTTGATGCAGTTCACATTCATGCTGTGTCTCTTTGGTCTTGAGTAGTTTTATAACACTGCTTTGTAGCATTTGTAAGAGCTCCTTTTCATTGCTCAGTTTTCTCATGGATTATACTGCATTGAACAAATAGAATAGATTTCCTTGCCAGCAGCATTCATAAATATGTTATCTTTAACATGGCATTCCTTAAATGTTGATTTTAATGTCTGCTGGACTTCACAACCTTTTGTGTTATATGGTTTTGTAAAACAGATCATTCTCCATGAATTTGTAAAGTTGACCTGGTGGATGCTAGCACGTGATTGATATTTGCCATGTAAGTTGTGCACAGAATGACAATCACTTAAAACTCTCCAGCTGAGTTATTTTATTCTGTTGTGGAAGCGTTGCTGGGCACTTGGTCCTACCATCACAAACACTCCATTTTCTATCATGGCCATCTGATTGGAGGCAGAGCTACAGAAAGAGGACAGCAAAATAAAGATAGAAAATAACACATCAAGAGTGGAACAACTCTATGTGTTTTTAAAGGTTTATTCTCTCACTGTGAGATTTCATTAGAATCCCAAACCATAGGTTTGCCCCATAGTTCAGGGTCAATAAATGGGAAATATTAAGTTCATTTCTGATTGCTTGCACCCTGGAGTATCTGTGTTTTTTAAAAATCATTTTTATTTATTTTAAACAATACGAGTTTAAAAATACAATGTAATTCCATTATGAAGTGTATCCCTAGCTACTGAACAGTCAGTACAACAAGACAGGTACATAAACTGAAAAACACATCCATAAATCATAGTCCAGGTAGTATATTATATTTACAACAAAAGAAAAAAGAAAGAAAAGAGAAAGAGAAAAAGAAAAGAAAAAATCTCAACCCTTTTCCTTACTATCATTGAATGATGTTATATATATTTAGCATTAAAATAAAAGCAAAGGGAGAGAAAGAAAAAAAAAACAAGGAATTAAAGAAAAGATATAGGTCAGTCAGTCAAATTATGGTGAAAAATTATAAAGTGGGAAAGAGAGACATGATTGACTCGACAACATCTGAAATCTTATACCTGAATTATTAACATTGAATTGAATCTTTTCCATAATCAGACAGGACATCATGTCCCGCAACCATTGACCATGTGTGGGCGGGGCAGCATCCTTCCATTTAAGCAAAATCGCACATCTCGCTAAAAGAGAAACAAAGAAAAGAGTGCGACTGTTAAGTGAATTCAAAAGAATGCATCCTTTCCTGCCAAAGGATTTGGCACTCATTTTATACGAAGAATTAAAGCTAGGTTGCTGAAGATCTCTCTCCAGTACTTTTTCAAACTAGGACAAGTCCAGAACATAAGAATTAAAGAAGCTTCTCCTCTCTTGTACCTATCACAACTAGAACTTATATCAGAGTATAAACGAGACAATTTAGCCATGGACATGAGTGCTCTATGAACTACTTTGAATTGCAATAAGCAATGACAAGAACATAATGACTAGCTGTGTTTAAAAATATAAATGTAATTCACCCACTCAGATTGAATAGGAAGCCTTTATATCATGTGCCTCACTCTCACCTGCCAAATAAGTATAATCCCAACTTTAAGATTTAATTTCATGAATGTATGCTGTGAATGTAGATGTGTCCATTGGAGAAATATATTGAGAATTATTGAAAAATTCCTTGCCAGCCATTAATTTTAATGAATGAAGAGCAAACCTATACATCTTGATTTATAATTCCATCTGATAAATGATTATGACAGAAGCCAGTATACAGAAAATCTGCCCATATGTGAGCAACTGACAGAACTACACCGAAAAGTACATGGAAATAAATCCACCAAGTTTATGATTATTTCTAGTTTATTTAGATAATTCAGGACTTGCCATTGTGCAGATGATGAGTGGAAAACTAGCCTCCTTATTCAGCTTTGCCATGGTTTATGACTTCATTGCTGAACTGTATCCAACAGCAGCAATAAACACAGGCATCGGAGTGCGCTGAGAGGTCTGCATGTTCGGCAGTATCATCTCACCTTATATTTTTTTATATTGGTAGATAGTTCTTTGATTTCATGTAAGTAGATGAAACAAACTATTTTCTGATTTTTCTGATGGTATCCCAATACCCACAAATTATTTCAAAACCCACACTACTTGTGCAATGGGTATAGGTAGAAATAAATAATGAAAAAAATGCAGAATAAAATATTTCCTTCCATTTTCGTCAATGATTTCCAAGTTTAATTATTCAGACTAAGAATTATGGCATTTAGTGAAACCATTGACATGGTGAATATTTACAGAAATTGGAGTGATCTTTTTGAAGTGTCAGCTCTTTGAACGATCATGAAAAGGGACGAAGAATTTTCAAGAGCCCTTTTAATTAATCATTATGCTTGTAGGTTTGAGCCACTTGCATTACAATAGTTCCGTTATTCTGTACTAATGTGAAACTGACAATAGTCATTCGGTCTCAACAATTTTCTCCATTAATTTTAACTGTTGATTGCAGTTCATTCATTCCTGTTCCTTCAGAGTATTGATAATAAGACCAGAAGACATAGGAGCAGGAATATGTTCTTCAGCCCATCAAGTCTGCCCTGCCATTCAATCATGAGATGATTAATTCTCTCACTCACCCCTACTGCCCAGTCTTCTCTCCATAACCTGGCTAATCAAGAACCTATCAATCTCTGTCTTAAATGTACCATGTAAAGACTTGGCCATCACAATTGCCTGTGGCAACAAATTCCACAGATTTACCACCCTCTGGCTGAAGAAATGCCTCTGCATCTTTGTTATAACTGGCTGCCCTTCAATCCTGGAGCTCTGCGCTCTGGTCAGAGACACTCTCACCATGGAAAACAACCTTTCTACATCTACACTGTCCATGCCATGTAACCTTTAAAATATTTTAATTAACCCCCCCCCCACCCCACCATTCTCCTAAATTCCAGTGAGACAGAACTGTCATCTGCTTCCCCAATGATAAATCTTTCATGCCTGAATTCATCCTTGAGAAACTCCTCTAAACCCTCTGCACATCCTTTCTTAAATGAGAAGCCCAAAACTGCTCGCAATACTCCAAGTGAGCTCTTACCAGTGCCTTATAAATCCTCAACATCACATCCCTGCTCTTATATGCTCTTCCTCTTGAAACAAATGCCTTCTTCACCACTGTCTCAGCCTACAAGTTTACCCCAGGCTTTCCTGTATAAGGACACCAATGTCCCTGTATATCTGGGTGTGGTGCACTGTTAGACAGAATCCAACACAAACAAGGTAAAGACTGAACAACACGCTTTAATCCACAGCCCCTGCTGTGGCTGCAGCAACTCTGAGTGAGGCTTTGGGAGGCCGGCACAGGCTCATATCCCGGAGGCTGATTGACACCCGACCGGGTGGGGCTTGATCCATTCAGGTTGACTGATTAACAGCCAGCCAGGTGTTGACCTGTCCTCTTACACTCCTGCAGGTACAGAGGTAGCCCCCTGCAATAGGCCAGTGGTGTACCACCACACTGGGTATTTCAAATGTTCTTCCCATTTAGAATATAATCTGCCCTCTATATTTTTTCTACCAAAGTGCATGGTTGAACTCCTTCTGACATTGTATTTCATTTGTCACTTCACTGCCTATTCTCCTGAGCTATCTAAGTCCTCCTGCTGCCTCCATATTTCTTCGCCACATCCTGCTCCTCCACCTACCTATGTTTCATTTGCAAATTTGGCCACAAAGCCATTCATTCCAAAAATCTAAATCATTAATATATTCCAACACTCTTTTTCCTACCCATTAGATAATTCTCTACCCACATTAAAATGTTTCATGTTAGACATGGACTCTTAACTTGTTATGTAGCCTCAAGTGCGGCACTATGTCAAAGTGAGTGAGGTGGGGGGGGAAGAAATTTCCTTCTTCTTATCTTACCATTTTATCCAATAAGTTATTGGTCCTCTCCAGCTTCCTTCCCCCTTCATGTATTTAGTCATTATGGTCAAATCTGATTCTGGTAATGATCCATGAAGAGTCATTGCAAGGGTTCTCTTTACCCATCTCCTCCCAGTTACTGAGGAGTTTCTCTTTAATTGTGGTGTGGATTCCATCCATTTGAAGATACAATGGACTTGAACTTTATTTGGAAATGGCAAGATGAATGAAGGAAGTTGCTTCAACTTTGATACTTGGCTCCTTTTTGGAGTCACAAAAGACTATCCATCTATCAGGACAACATGGAGGGCCTGCTAATAGAACTGCTGCATCAGGCCTCCTGTGAGCTTGGATTCAATCCGGATCTTGGACTCTATCTTTATGGAGGTTGCTTTGCTCCCAGTGATGACCTGGGTTTCGCCTGGAACCTGCAGTTTCATCCCACGTCCAAAAAACATGTTGTTCAGTTGGATACGTGGCCTTTTAAATTGCCCTAAGCATGTCAATGAGTGGCAGAATCTGAAGGAAGTTAATGGGAAAGTTGCAGGGGAGGGATGAGTATAAAATAAGATTAATATGGGGTTAGCTAAAATGGTGGGTGATTTTCAACATGATCTTGGTGGGCCAAAGGGCCTCTTTACCTGTTTCTGTGCTGAGTATCTCTCTGACTCTGTAACTCTCACATGTTGGGAGCTGAATGTACTCAATTACAAAATGGCAATATGTGGGCTTGATCTTGTAATTATTCATCTGGTAAATTTCAGACCAGATCCACAGTTATTCATTGGAAAAACATTGTTATTTTCTAGAAAATTATGACTAACAAAAATAGATTGAAAATTAACTTAAAATAAAATTAGAAAGTACAGTACCTGTATTAAGGGTATTGATTGACAAGAAAATGTGTACTCTGCTCCGTGTGGATGCATCAAATTTCAGCTTACTCCAAAAAAAGGCTTGTTTTGTTTCCACAGGTGTTCATCATGAGCTTTTGCCTTATACTTTATTAGCAAGTTTTACAGCATTATTAGGAATTTTATTGTGTAACTGCCTGAAATGTTCCATGAAATGTTCAATCATCCTCTCCCAGACACCATTGAACAGATGCAAAATGTCAAGATGCAATTTGTAATGATGTTTTTGTTTAATTTCTCCATTCAGACAGCGGCTGATGTCAATATTGTAGTTAGAACCATAGAACACTATAGCACAGAAATAGGCCCCTTCGACCTTTCTAGTCTGTGGCGAACCATTTTTTTTTGCCCAGTCCCACTGACCTGCACCCAGTCCATAGCCTCCATACCTCTCCTATCAATGTTCTTGTCCAGATTCTTCTTAAATTTTAAAATTGAGCCTATATTTAACTCCTCAACTGACAGTTCATTCCACACTCCCACCACTCTCTGTGTGAAGAAGTTCCCTCTCACGTTCCTTCTAAACTTTCCCCTTGCACTTTTAATCCATTTCCTCTGGTTTGTATCTTACCTATCCTCAGTGGATAAAGCCTATCTACATTTACTCTGTCTATCCCCCTCATAATTTTAAGTACCTCTATCAAATCTCCCCTCATTCTTCTATGCTCCAAGGAATAAAGTCTTAATCTGTTTATCCTTTCCCTGTAACTCATTTCTTGAAGTCCAGACAACATCCTAGTACATCTTCTCTCCATTCTTTCTATTTTATTGCTATCTTTCCTGTTGTTAGGTGACCAAAACTGCAAACAATACTCCAGATTTGGCCTCACAAATGTCTTATACAACTTGACCATAACATCTCAGCTCCTATAATCAATATTTTGATTTATAAAGCCCAATATGGCAAAAGCTCTCTTTACAAACCTATCCACCTGTGATGCCACTTTCAGGGAATTATGTATCTGTATTCCCAAGTCCCTCTGTTCTTCTGCACTCCTCAGCACCAAACCATTCACCATGTACGTCCTTTCTTAGTTTGTCTTTCCAAAATGGAACACCTCGCACTTGCCTCCATTACATTCATTCTGCCATTTTTTTCCAGCTGGTCCAGATCCCTCTGCAAGCTTTGCCAGAAACAAATTTGGAATAGTGGGCAATTTTAATCTTTCCATAAATCAACTGGGACTCTGCACTGTAAAGAACTAGATGGGTTAGAGTTTGTCAAATATGTGCAGGAAAGTTCCTTAAATCAATTTGACACCTACATTTTCCACCTTGAATCCTGGAGAAATCTGGCAGTGCACCTATCCCCATCATACAGCAACACTTCTTCCATATACTTCTTCATCTACTGCCTCTGGAATGCTAATTCTGGGTTGATGCAGTTCTGTAAATTCCTGCTCTGCTCTCCCACACAATCAAGCAGAAGTTTATTCCATCTCCAGTATTTTAATGATTGATAACAATTAATCATTACTTGCACTTTTAATCTTGTGAGTTAACATTTAATCTTTCTAAAGAACCATCACAGGTGTAAAATTTCCTTTATCAGCTTTGGCATGTGCCACATTAATGTAGTTTTTTTTTTACTTGTTGACATTATTACCTGATACTTATGAAATTTATAATAATTATAATAATTTAGAGTGATATTTGTGCCTGCATCCATCCAAGGTATGTGTTGAGTAGGTTCAGTTCATTCTTTTTCACAACACTTTTTATTTGATTACAGATTCAGATGTCAAGGTGAACCCAGAAATCACTTCTGTACTTTTCAGAAAAGAAACTTGAAGATTGTGGTAAAGGAAGGGAGGAAAATTAAACCAGCAACTGATCTCCAGCAAAACAAAAATGGAAAATTAAACATTTTCCCAGTTGATATCATTTTGTAATCTTTTACAATATCTGTAAAAATTGCAACTCAAATACTCGGACCACTGAATGATACTAATGAACAGAATACTGCATAATCACAGTCCAGATGACCTGAAACTTTGATTATCTCTTTCCAATTGCAGATGCTGTCTGACCCACTGAGTTCTTCCAGCGGCATTTTTACAGCACAATTTATATTTATGTACGGTATAAAAATTGCCTGCAACCAGTAAATTTGGAGTAGTGAGAAGTGAGATTGGACTGTGAATCAAAGAATTTTTTTAAACTTACACACACACATTACATACACATGCACTTAGAATTAGAAGGGGATTAAGTTAGGTTAGTTAAGTTAATAGTGATAAGTTAAAATGTGATCCTGTTTTCATGTTTAAAGATCATTAAAAGCAACTTTTGTTTAAATAACCATTTGTCTTGATGAATATCTATTGCTTCTGGGTTTTGGGGTCTTCTGGGCTTGTAACAATGGATAAATCAAAGTGATAAGGGTTGGGGCAAAGCCAGAATCAAGATGCTCCTGGAACCCTCTTAGATTTCATGGTAAATTGAAGAAGGGCACACTGGGTCCAATGACAGCATATAAGAATTCACCAGCCAAAACCATAAGTAACTGAGAAACAGCAGACCTTCAAAAATAAAATTCAATGGCAATATTTTCATTGCAGTATCAAATAGTCAGACAATTAAAGAAGATAAAATTCTGACTGAGAAGGAATTCTAATGAAAGATATTACACGCAAATGTGGTGATGTCCAACAGAGCAGTATGGCTTGAAATTAAATGGAATATGTTGGAAATATAGCAACTGTGGAGAGAGAAACGCATGTGACTACATCTGGACGGAAAAAGGCTGAAGCCAAGAAAATAATGGCATAAGAAGACTATTTTGCCCATTGTTCCTATTTTATCATTAAATAAGATCATTGTTAATCTACCTCAATGCTTCTTTCTCACCTTACTTCTCTATCCCTGGATACTTTTCTTTTTCTTCTTTGGCTTGGCTTCGCGGACGAAGATTTATGGAGGGGGTAAAAAGTCCACGTCAGCTGCAGGCTCGTTTGTGGCTGACAAGTCCGATGCGGGACAGGCAGACACGGTTGCAGCGGTTGCAGGGGAAAATTGGTTGGTTGGGGTTGGGTGTTGGGTTTTTCCTCCTTTGCCTTTTGTCAGTGAGGTGGGCTCTGCGGTCTTCTTCAAAGGAGGTTGCTGCCCGCCAAACTGTGAGGCGCCAAGATGCACGGTTTGAGGTGTTATCAGCCCACTGGCGGTGGTCAATGTGGCAGGCACCAAGAGATTTCTTTAGACAGTCCTTGTACCTTTTCTTTGGTGCACCTCTGTCACGGTGGCCAGTGGAGAGCTCGCCATATAACACGATCTTGGGAAGGCGATGGTCCTCCATTCTGGAGACGTGACCCATCCAGCGCAGCTGGATCTTCAGCAGCGTGGACTCGATGCTGTCGACCTCTGCCATCTCGAGTACTTCGACGTTAGGGATGAAAGCGCTCCAATGGATGTTGAGGATGGAGCGGAGACAACGCTGGTGGAAGCGTTCTAGGAGCCGTAGGTGGTGCCGGTAGAGGACCCATGATTCGGAGCCGAACAGGTGTGTGGGTATGACAACGGCTCTGTATACGCTTATCTTTGTGAGGTTTTTCAGTTGGTTGTTTTTCCAGACTCTTTTGTGGAGTCTTCCAAAGGCGCTATTTGCCTTGGCGAGTCTGTTGTCTATCTCATTGTCGATCCTTGCATCTGATGAAATGGTGCAGCCGAGATAGGTAAACTGGTTGACCTGGATACTTTTAATATTCAAAAAATTATTCAGTTTCAGTTTTCTTGATAAATCCTTTTGCCATGGATATGAGGGGCATTTATAAGGTGAATCGCGAGACAGATTGAGGCCAAACCACTATTTTTTTAAATCAACTTTCTGTCTATTTCTATGCCAAATATTTCATGTGCGCTCATAACTGCTTCTTCAACTTGCTCTTTAATGCAATACATTCAGACATGCTATATTTATATCCAAAAAGGTAATCGTTGAAAGTCAGATATTGCACTACCATGAGACTTTTTGAGGGCAGACTAATTGTCTGTGAAACTGTAACATTCATGAGAAGCAAATGCACCATGTGACTCTCTGCTGACTAGGGACATAATACAAGCTATTCTAAATTTATACCAGATACTATTTGATACAGTAGCATGTATGTTCTTGCCTTCTGGTACATTATTCATAGAGCATAAAAATTAATCACCTTGAGGGCCAGACATATATTATCTGGTGTATAAACATTGCAAATTTAAGATTATGAACTTTGAATGCTGAATGCATTCCAACCAAAATAGATCACTGAAACTTCATTTTTCATTGTTTTTTTTCTGTATTTTACATAAATATTGATGCTTTTCTGTCCAGGCCAGCTTTTTGTGATTCATCCATCCCTTTTTCACCCTGAGAAACTGAAAGGTTGCCTAATTGAAATGTCCAAAGCTAATAGTGAGAACAACACAGAGGAGACCAGACAAACTGTCTCCCAATTTGAGAAGTCTAAAACTAAGAGTCACAGACTCAAAATACAAAGCAGTCCATTTAGGACTGAAATGTGAAGAAAAGTCTTGTTTTAAAGGATGATGAAGCTTTGTATTCACTACACTGGTTGGGGGGGGGGGCGCAGGGTGGGGGGTGGGGGGTGTGTGAAGGTTCAGCCAATTATTTCATTCAAAACTGAAACTGAAGAAGTTTTGAATATCAATAGAATCAAAGGATATCGAGGTAGGGCAAGAAAATAGCAATGAGGTAGATCAACAATTCTCTTGTTGAATGATGAAATAAGACCAATGGGAAAAATAGCATTCTTTCTGGTGTTTTTATTTGCTTGGCCTTCAGAGTTTCAGTGTTTTTATTTACTTAGCCTTCAGAGTTTCTCCGTTCAGATGCAGTCATTGATGTGAGAGATTACATTTGTTTTTCTCTCTCCACAGTTGCTGAAGGGAATCCTGAGTATTTCCAACATTTTACACTTAATTTCAATCTGTGCTCCTCTGTTGGACATCATCGCATTTGCATGTTCTCTCCTACATTTGTATGTTTTGTGAAGAGTTTTATCATTTTTAAATACTTTACTATCTGACAATCCAACAAACGTTTTTTTTTATTTATATGGTTTATCTCTGGTTTTGACAGTCTGCTGTTTCTGAGTTACCTAATGATTTTGGTTGGTTAATTTTTATAGGTAGACATTGGACCTAGTGGACCCACCTTCAATTTTTCTTGAATACTCAGAGTGTTACAAGAGTATATTGATACAGGCTTTGCCCCACTTTGACTTATCCATTAACATGAGTTTATCTGTTTCCATTATTTAATGATGATTGCAATACAAATAGGATAACAAAAGAGTAAAAGATAATGCCAAGATTCAATGTTTATGGAGAGAGACAGAGTTAATGTTTGATAATAATTCATTATCAGAATGGTTGCTTTTTATGTCTCATTGCTTATCTTGTTCCCCTTTGGTCTCTTGTTATTTAATTAATATTCTGTTATTCTATTCTTCCCACCAAAGTGCATAACCTCCAAGTTCTCCATGTAGTATTCCAGCTACCATATTTTCCCTGGTCCTATCTTTGAGCCATGTACTTAGTACTCCAATTTCCACAGGCTTCATTGTAATTCAAAGGTCCTCACCTTTATGATGCATGTTAATTTAGCCTTAAATTAATTCTTCTTTTGCAGTACCTCTGCCTAGGTAGATCCTTTAGAACAGGAGCATGTTCACAAAATTCTGTAACAAGTGAAAGACTGGGGACTATCCATTCTTCCAAGTGGGACTGTCTAGACAAAGCCATCATTCTCACCTTCCCTCCACATCCCCTCCAGCCTTTAGTCTCCCACCCAAAATATACCCATTTTTATCTTCTGTTCAAGATTCCCAACTAGGGCTATTCAGACAAACCCATTGTTTCCCTTTCCTTCACAATCTTCATACATCTTGGAAGAAGATTCTTTATGTAGATTAATCCATTTGCCTTTACTCTGCCCAAATTTTCAACTCATCTTGATCCTGCTGTATTCTTCAATAACTTTTTTTTCCACTGGGCACAAATCTATCAAATTTTAAGTTAATTTCAAACTTGCTGACCAGATCACTCACATTGTCATCTAAATAATTTATATCTATATTACAAGCATAAAACTTACTCTCAAGGGTAGATTGGTTTCACAGGCACTGGGGAACAATTTCACAAACTGACAATCAATGGGTGGCACATGTGATTTACAGGAACAGGACTCCTAATGTTTCTGATTCTCATGCCTCCATATACAGAGATATTAGAATCCCTCTGTCACAAATGTACTCAAATGCAATATAGTATTGAAGTTAATTGCAGTTAAGGCTACATAATCATGATAGCATTTGATACACCAGCTATTCAGTCAAATAGATTCTTCTTGATGGTAAGTAAAAGTGATATGCCCCTTACAAAAGTGCTGGAGAAACTTAGCAGGTCATCCAACATCCATAGAAAGCAAAGGCAGTTGATGGTTGGGGCCTGAGCCCTGCTTCAGGAGTGTGAAAATCAGCCAGTCACATGAATAAATGATGGGAGGAGGAGAGGAGAAGGTGGAGGAAGACAGTGTCTAGATAAGAGGTAATATGTTGATAGCAGTGGGAGAGCAGTAGTGAAAGAGGTGATAGGCAGAGAAGGAAGTGGGATAAGAATGATAGCTCTGATTATAGAAGGAAAAGATGGGGATGGGGAGTTGGAGGAAAGAAGTCAGGGGGAGAGACTGGAAGAGGGAGTTGTGTGCATTAGAGTTCTATTTTGATGTCATCAGCAAGAACAGGATTCACCTCATCCTCACCTACCATCCAAACAGCCTCTGCGTCTAACATATTATTCTCTGCAATTTCCCCTACCTACAACAGAATCCACCACTGAACACATCTACCCCTCCCACCCCTTCTGCTTTTCATAGGGATTGCTCCCTCATCCACTCAACTCTTTCCACCAATTACCCCTTTGTTACCTACCCCTGTGATTGCAAGAAGTGCTACACTTGTGTGTGGAAGAAATGTCCCTCACTGTCTCAAATGTGTGTATTGCAGGTGGTCATGTGTCCTCCACATCACCTGTCAATCAAGGTTGAGCTCTGGCCACTAATTAAATCATCTGTTAATCAAGATTGAGCTCCGGCCACTAATCAGTGCACACCTTGCTGTTGGTTAGTTTAAATCACTCAGTGTCACTATTGGCTAGACACACAGATTAGCACTCTATTTAGCACCATCACATTTTCCTCTCTTTCTGCCTTGTGGTGATAGCTCTGGACACTGCTCTGTGCATGTGGCTAGGAAGGGTTGTGGGTAAGGTGTACACTGCACTGAAGCTGAGCCGGAGTATTGATATAGATCAATACTTGCAGTAGAGCTGCCGCTTCCGAAAATGTGTGTATACTCCTGTGGGTACCATTGTACCAGAACTGCCTCCCAACAATCAGGGGTCCGGGATTGTGTGTATTACTCCTGCTTATAGTGTGCAAATGTCGGCACTGGCTGTGTGTATACTGTGTATACTGTGTAATGTTTCCCCACAATCTTTTATAAATTGTGCATGTGTTTTATTTCCATTATGATTTTCCCATGCTCTTTTATAATTTTGTGTTAATAAAGGCTACACGTGATTGCAAACGCTTGTATCCAGACTTGTCTCTATGGAACCACCAAATCTGATACATACTTCCCTCGCCACCTGTGAATCTCTAGGGGTAGTTTACGGTGCCCGGTGCTCGCGAAGCAGGCTCCTCTACATCCCACATCAGGAAGGCTGGAGGTAGTCTGAGAGATCGTTTTGTTGAACACCTTCACTCTAAAATGGCCAACACAACAAACTCCCAGTCATCCATTACTTCATTTCCATTTTTTCTTCTTTTCTTTGGCTTGGCTTCGCGGACGAAGATTTATGGAGGGGGTAAAAAGTCCACGTCAGCTGCAGGCTCGTTTGTGGCTGACAAGTCCGATGCGGGACAGGCAGACACGATTGCAGCGGTTGCAAGGGAAAATTGGTTGGTTGGGGTTGGGTGTTGGGTTTTTCCTCCTTTGCCTTTTGTCAGTGAGGTGGGCTCTGCGGTCTTCTTCAAAGGAGGCTGCTGCCCGCCAAACTGTGAGGCGCCAAGATGCACGGTTTGAGGCGTTATCAGCCCACTGGCGGTGGTCAATGTGGCAGGCACCAAGAGATTTCTTTAGGCAGTCCTTGTACCTTTTCTTTGGTGCACCTCTGTCACGGTGGCCAGTGGAGAGCTCGCCATATAATACGATCTTGGGAAGGCGATGGTCCTCCATTCTGGAGACGTGACCCATCCAGCGCAGCTGGATCTTCAGCAGCGTGGACTCGATGCTGTCGACCTCTGCCATCTCGAGTACCTCGACGTTAGGGGTGTGAGCGCTCCAATGGATGTTGAGGATGGAGCGGAGACAACGCTGGTGGAAGCGTTCTAGGAGCCGTAGGTGGTGCCGGTAGAGGACCCATGATTCGGAGCCGAACAGGAGTGTGGGTATGACAACGGCTCTGTATACGCTTATCTTTGTGAGGTTTTTCAGTTGGTTGTTTTTCCAGACTCTTTTGTGTAGTCTTCCAAAGGCGCTATTTGCCTTGGCGAGTCTGTTGTCTATCTCATTGTCGATCCTTGCATCTGATGAAATGGTGCAGCCATTTCAATGGCGTGAAGCAAGGCTGTGTTCTCGCACCAACCCTCTTTTCAATCTTCTTCAGCATGATGCTGAACCAAGCCATGAAAGACCCCAACAATGAAGACGCTGTTTACATCCGGTACCGCACGGATGGCAGTCTCTTCAATCTGAGGCGCCTGCAAGCTCACACCAAGACACAAGAGAAACTTGTCCGTGAACTACTCTTTGCAGATGATGCCGCTTTAGTTGCCCATTCAGAGCCAGCTCTTCAGCGCTTGACGTCCTGCTTTGCGGAAACTGCCAAAATGTTTGGCCTGGAAGTCAGCCTGAAGAAAACTGAGGTCCTCCATCAGCCAGCTCCCCACCATGACTACCAGCCCCCCCACATCTCCATCGGGCACACAAAACTCAAAACGGTCAACCAGTTTACTTCATTTCCATACACCATTGCTATACTAACATGTCAGACTATGGTCTCATGTACTGCCAAATCAAAGTCACTGCAAATTGGAGGAATTATTTTGTTTATATTTCGGTCAGGCAGCCTTCCAACTCTCATTACTATCAACCTCCCATTTCTGTTGGCCCCTCTTCTCCCCTTTCCTGGTTTCGCCCTTCCACCAGCTCACCGCTCCCTCTCCTATCAGAGAGATATCTATCTTGGCCGTCTGCCCGCTCCTATTGTCGCCTCAGCGGTTTTCTCTTCTACCCTGTCACCTCTGCTCCACCCTTTCAATCAGGTGTTTCCTTGATTGTTGATCCTCCGAAGCGTCTGCCACCGTTGCCTTTCTCTGGATGCTGTGTGGCCTGCTGTGTTTCTCCAGCACTTTGGTTCATTGCACCTCGTTTACCCACTTTTGTCCAGCATTGAAAAGAATCATCTAAAAGTGTTGCTGTTGACTCCAAACACCAGTTAATTGGTGTTGATGGATTATTTTGCAAAGTGAGAAAGAACGATCTGGGTTTTTTTTGCGCGACAATCCGGTTCTGTAACTTCTGAAGCGCCCGGGATGGAAGTCGCTGCCGTCGATGCAGATGTACCTGAGGTGCGGGATTACGATGAAGTTACCGATTTCCTGGGAGACTGGGGGCCGTTCCAGAAACTTATCTTCGCCCTTTTGAGCTTCAGCATCTTTCCCAACGGTTTCTGCGGACTGTCCGTAGTTTTCGTCGGGGATGTGCCAGATCATCGCTGCTCAATCCCCGCGAATCTCAACCTCAGCGAAGCCTGGATGAACAGGACGATCCCGCTGGTGCCAGGAGACGATCCCCACTACAGCAAGTGCAGCCGCTACCGCCTGGACGTGATCGTGAACCTTTCGGAGACTTTCCCCGACCCAGATTTGGTCAACATGTCTGGGGTCGAACAGGAGCCGTGTCTGGATGGGTGGGAGTACAGTCGGGAGCAATACATCTCCACCATCGTCAGCGAGGTTGGTGAATGCAGCGACCCTGCGTTGGTATCGGCCGCAGGTGGTCGCTTTGCTCAAGCCCCGCTTGGTTCTGTTAGTTCTCAGAAATCTGTCCTTCTCTGTTTGAAATGAACACAACGACTGAGGCTCCGCAGACATCCAGGGTAGGGAATCCAAAGGTTCAGTGCCTTTTGGAAGGATTTTCCTCCTCCTCTTAATCTAAATTTGCCAACCCCAAGTTTTAAAATTGCACCCCCAAAAACATCTTGGCTATGTCTTCTTTGGATATTTGCTGACAACCACTTTTGAAATCCCTTTTTAATATGCTCCCATAAAATTAACTCTTATTCTTCCAAACCCAACACTCTCTGTTTGCATAATCTCTAGTAAATCCCAATCTCAACGAATATCTTCCTTGCCTGGGGGTGGGGGGGGGGGGGTATGGAAAATGAAAACTGCACGCTATTCTCTGGTTTTTGTCTCATTAATTAGAAAATAAATCCACTCATTATAAAGGGCAACAAACACTTGCTGCATTTCCAAGTTGGCCTTCAGTGCTTTGTGCAGCTACACACCAAAGTCCCATTAAATATCATTGCACTCCAATCACTACCAATTGAACAAGCACAACACTTTCTAGTCATGTGCATCAAATTTTCCCAGTTTCCATCAACCATGTTCTTGTTCGTTCATTCTACCCTGTCCATATCCCCTCAAAACCTTTCCAGGCTCTCCTTTGAGTTCATAATCTCATCTTGTAATTTTGGTTACATGACATTTTGCCTTCCAAATCTCATAGCCTTGATAACTGAGAACAATTTGCTTATTCTTTTTCTATGTTTTTTTTGGTGATTAATTTGATAATTATTGCTATTCCAGGTGCTGTAACTGTGTTGGCCAACCATTTGTGTGAGCATTTATCTGTGAAAAATGATGATACACCATATCAACTGTTTCATTCTTTTCTGTTCCATTGGTTATCTTGTCAAAAAAGTTCTGTATATTAGTCTAAGACAGAAGTGAAGATGGTAAAATCTTGAGAAAACAAAGAATTGCTGGAGGAAGTCAGCATATCAGACAGTATCCATGGGTAGAAATAGTCTGTCGACATTTTATATAAAAATTACAGTAAGGAAACAGGCCACCTTGGCTCCTCTAGTGCACACCGATTTAAGTGAACTCCTCTAGTCCTACCTATCCATAAAGCTATAATCTCCTCACATCCATATACTCATCCAACCTTCTCTTAAATAACAAAATTGACCCTGCTGCAATCACTTCTTCCAGAAGGTTATTCCACACAGCCACCACTCTGTAAGTGAGGAAGCTTCCTCTCATATTACTTCTAAACATTTGTCCACTAACCCTTAACTTATGACCCCTCATTTCAATCTCACCTACCCTCAAGGGGAAGGGGAAGAGCCTATTCACACCTACTCTATCTAGCCCCTTCATAATTTTAAATAGCTCTATCAAATCCCCCCTCAACCTTCTACGCTCCAATGAATAAAGACCCAGTCTACTCAATCTTTCTTTGTATTCTAGATACAGGAATCTAGGCAACATTTTAGTAAATCTTCTCTGCCCCCTATCTACCTTATTGATGTCCTTCCTAGAATTTGGGGACCAGAACTGCACACTGTATTTCAAATTTAGCCTCACCAATACCTTGAATAGTCTCAACATCACTTCCCAACTCCTATATTCTCTGCTTTGATTTATAAAGGCCAGCATATCAAAAGCCTTCTTTATCACCCTATCTACATGAGAATCCACTTTCAAAGAACCATTATTCCAAAATCTCTCTGTTCCTCTGCATTCCTCAGTGCCCTCCCCTTCACTGCATATGTCATGTTTTGATTATTCTTCCCAAAATGAAGCACTTCACACTTATCAATATTAAACTCTATCTGCCATCTTTCAGCCCACTCTGTTAAGTAGTCCAAATCTTTCCACAGTCCCTGAAAACCATCTTCACTATCCACAACTCTCCCTATTTTTGTATCATCCGGATATGTACTAACCCAATTTACCACTCCATCATCTAAATCATTAATATAAATGACAAACAACAAAGAACCCAACATCGAGCACTGAGGCACATCGTTCATCACTGGCCTCCATCCTGATAGACAGTTATCTACCATGACACTCTGGCATCTATCTTTTAGCCACTGTTGAACCCATCTGACTATCTCAACATTAATTCCTAGCACCTGAACCTTCCTTACCAACCTTCCATGTGGAAACTTATCGAAGGCCTTACTGAAATCCATATTTACTATCTCTACTGCTCTACCCTCATCAACCTTCCTAGTCACTTCCTCAAAAAATTCAACAAGATTTGTCAAACATGTTGGGTGTCCCTGACCAGTCCCTGCCCCTCTAGATACTTATACATATTATCTCTAAGAATACTTTCCATTAGTTTACCAACCACTGATGTCAAACCTACTGGCCTATAATTGCTAGGCCTACACCTGGAGCCCTTTTTAAACAGAGGAACCATGTTTGCAACATGCCAATCCTGCAGTACCATGCCTCCCTTCAATGACTGTTGAAAAATCACTGTCAGAGCCTCCGCTATTTCCTCCCTGACTTCCCTCAAGGTCCTGGGGAAAATCCTGTCGGGACCTGGTGAATTATTCACTTTTATATGCCTCGATTCTCTAATGGGCCAATTTTATCCTTCATTCTCCTTTTGCTATCCACTTATTTGTAAAAACCCTTCGAATTTACTTACACCTTTTTCGCTATCGCCACCTCATACCTTCTTTTTGCTATCCTAATTTCGTTCTTAAGCTTCTTTTTACAATCCTTGTATTTTCCAAGCATCACGTCCATAACTTGCTTCCTGTATTCAATGTATACCTGCCTTTTATTTCGAACCAACTTTCTAATCTCTCTTGAAAACCATGGCTCTCTTGAACCTTTTATCTGCACCCTCAAAATCTCACCTTTAAATGACCTACAATTCGCCTCTACCTCCTTCCCAGAAAACGAATCAGCTCAAACCACTCTTTGCAAATCCCTTCTCATTTCATCAAATCTGGCTTTGCCCCACTCAGAAACCTTAATCTTTGGGCCAGACGTATCCCTTTCCATAATTATATTGAAACTAATGGTACCATGATCACTGGATTTGAAGTGCTCCTAACACACACCCCAGTCACCTGCCCTATCTCATTCCCCAACAGTAGATCCAGCACTGCCCCTTCTCTAGTGGGTATCTCAATGTATTACAGAAAAAAACTATCCTGTACACATTTTTAAAATTCTAATCCATCCAGCCCCTTCACAAAATGTGTTTCCCAATCTATATTAGGAAAATTAGAATCCCCCACTAACACAACCTTGTGCTTATTACAAGTCTCAGCTATTTCCTTACACATTTGCTCCTCTATTTTTCACTCCTCGCAAGGTGGTCTATAATACACCCCTATAATTGTAACCTCTCCTTTTCCATTTTTTAATTCCACCCATACCGCCTCCCTTGACGAGCCCTCCAATCTATCTCGCATCAGCACCATTGTAATACTTTCTCTGACAAGCAACTCCACCATACCCCCCACTTATCCCTCCAATTCTATCACACCTAAAGCAGCAAAATCCTGGAATATTTAACTGCCAGTTACATTCCTCCTGATGCCACGTCTCACTAATCGCCACCATGTCATACTGCCAAGTGTCTATCCACACCTTCAGCTCATCCACCTTCCTTACAATACCCCTAGCAATAAAGTACATGCATTTCAGAGATTTGTCACATCTTACCTTCTGCTTATCCCCATCTTTACGGACAACTCTATTATTTATTACTGTCATCCCCCCTCCGTCATGGCACTGATCCTTTTCCTTCTCGATCACCTGCCTTTCCACCCCCAAACTTTGTCTACAAGCCTTCTCTTTTTGCTGACAAATCTTCTTATTGCTGTTCTCCTTTATATGGACCCCTTCCCCCCACCACACAAGTTTAAAGCCTCCTTAGTAGCCCTAGCAAATGTTCCTGCCAGGATCATGGTCCCTCTGGGATTCAGATGCAACCGTCCGTTCGGTACAGGTCCCACCTCACCCAAAATAGATCCAGGTGATCCAAGAACTCAAATACTTTCCCCTTACTCCACCCCTTCAGCCACGTATTCATCCTCCACCTAATACTGTTCTTGCCCTCACTATCATGTGGCACAGGAAGTAATCCAGAGATCATCCCTTTTGTGGTCCTTGTTTTTAGCTCCCTACCTAACTCCCTACATTTTTTTTTCACTCATCCTCCCTATGTCATTTGTACCAACATATACCACAACCTCTGGCTCACTACCCTCCCCCCTTAGGATGTCATGGACATGAGATGTTACATCACGGACCCTGGCACAAGTGGGGGGGAAAACCACCATCCGATTTTCTTTATCGTATCCACAAAATCCCCTATCTGTCCTCCTGACCATTGAATCCCCTAAAACTATTGCCCTCCTCTTCCTTTCCCTACCCTTTTGGGCTACAGAGGCTAACCTTGTGCCAGAGATACAGCCACTGCTACCTTCCCCAGCCTCAGTTCCCCCCCAACAGTACTCAAGGAGGAGTACCTATTGTTGAAGTCCACAAGCATAGGGATTCTATCTTGTACCTGTCTCTTCTCTTTCCCTCTCCTAACCCTCACCCACTGATTCTCCTCCCGTGGCCCTGGTGAGACCACCTGGCTATAACTCCTATCTATGACGGCCTCAGTCTCGCTAACCAGAGTGAGGTCATCGAGCTTCAGCTCCACTTCCCTAACACAGTCCCTGAGACGCTCCAGCTCAGCATACCTAATGCAGACGTCGATGTGTGGGAGGCTAGAAGACTCCAGAACCTCCCACATCTGACACTGAGAACAGCAAACTGCTCTCACACACACTCATTCTCTCTCCCCCTCACCTCACAAAGAGAAAAGAAAAATATATATATGTTATAGGTGACAAGTATACAGTCTGGGCTGCTCCTTGCTGGCCGCTCTTTTGCCTTATTCTCCTTTTATAGGCCCTTAACCAATTAACCCTGTCACTCTCTCCACGCTCCTCTTCCGAACACTGCCTGACCTCCAGCTGCCTCCTCCTCTGGCTTGCCACTCGAACCAACTCGGCCCGAGCTCCGGTAAGCACTAGAATTTATAGGCTTACCTTTCTCCTCACTCTCTCCACGCTCCTCCTCCAAACACCGTCCAAGCTCCAGTCACTGCTCAAACCAACTTTATTAAGATAAAAAAGGTTAATATTTTGTACATGAAAGGGGAAATAAGAATGGGGCAGAGGTGTTCGGGTATAATTCAGAAGGTATGAGGGGTATTGGGAGAAATCACGAGGAGTAGGTTATTGAGGGAAAGGAGACAATCCTCATATAAAAAGTTTCTCTTATCGGACGGGCTGATTCCTTGGTTTAGTTATAATGTTTGAATGGAGGTTATTTCAAGCCATGAATTTACAGATGGAATTATACCTCTTGTATATTGGGGATACTGAACCATTTAGGCTTGATGCCATTTGGCACCCAATTTGTTGTCAGGGAAAATATAGAGCTACTCAAAAACTATGTGGTGGCCACTCCTATCAAAGGTGTTGTTATCCGCACAGAGGCAGTCCAACTGTCTGAATGTTTGTCCCTCTTAATGGTTCACTCAGCACATGCTATCCACCCAGTCTGATAGGTTTGTTCATTGGGATTTGGCCAATTTAATGCAGTTGATGCTTAATTAATTTTAGCTAAATAAAGTCTGAAACCTGCTCAGAGAAACATCGTGTCTCCTTATTTCACTCAGTACTTCACTGATGGGTTATTCTTCTACTGTTGTAATGACTATAATATTGCATTTGGTTTTGTTTACTATTGTAGTTTTTATGAAGTATCTGCTTGGCTGCAGCAAATAGGAATTTTAGTCCATATGCCCACTGCTGATGTATATGATAAAAAAACTCATTATTTTAATGTTGGACGAGTACATATTCATCAGATGAGGGAGGGCAGCAAGTGGTAATGAATTTCCTTGTCTATATTTGTCCTGCCATTGAGATTCTTGTGGGTATGAATTACGTTTAGGTCTTCCATGTAAACACAATCTTGCCTCTACAGCACAGGATGTACTTAAGGTCATATTTGTGGAATGTGCATTAAAGAAGGAGACTTCCAGGCACCATCCCATAAACCAGTGGGTAGACCAACTGGAGGTATCAGCAGGTGATCTCCAGCAGTGGGTCTGAAATAATGATACTGGAAGCCCATGAAGATAGAATATCCAACAGATTATTGACGACAAAACTTTCTCATCAACACCAATCTCTCCCCCCCTCTCCCCCCCACCCCCCCCCCCCCACTTCTCTCTCTGCAAATGTTCATGTTTCTAAACTTGTAGGATGCTTTGAGGATAGTAAGGAATCAAAGTGGCTAAAACCTACAATAAATGAGCACTGGTCTGGGACAATAATTATTAGTTCTAGAACTAATTATTAGTTCTAGAACTAGTACAAAAAAACAGGTTTATCTTGTCCTATTATACCAGCCTTGGATTAATTTTTTCCATGGTAGCATTGGTTCTGTGTTGTTTGGCACTATTGTAAGACTAAACTGATCATATTTAGAACAGGATCACTGCACAACTGCAATGAAGTTCTCTTTACAACTCTCTGAATAAATTCTTATGTGAAGACCTTGCAATGATTATGTGGCAAATTTTTCACCAAATTGATGTATGGCCACCTTGTTATAGCTTCCACCATCTGCTTAGAGCAACTCATGTGGCGACTTCTTATCTCTATTAAAAACTGAAATATGATTCTTTCTCTTAATTTTTAATTATTTTAATGTTTCAATTTCATAAAAAAGACCACACTCCTGCAGTGCCCAATAACATCCATGTGCCTATTAATCTCATTATCTACACTCCTCAAGAACGTGAGAAGATACTGGAGCATCAGGAGGGAACCTGCTCAGTCATGGACACTATAAAATCTCCTCACAAAGAGCTGTTCGGCTGGCTGCACCAGTGGCGATCAGGCCTGCTGCTTTGCGTGGCCATTTGGCCAGCCGCTTGAGCAGTGATTAGGTTCATGGTGCTACACGGCCATTCAGCCAGCTGCAGAGGCGATGGTTCAGCCCAATGCATTACGCAGCCGCTTGGCCCACAACGCCCCCACCAAAAAACAGGCAGGGGGAAGATGTGGTGCTGTGCAGCAGTCTTAAAATAAAAATAATTTTAAAATTCTCTTTTTTTTTTAAACTTAGAGATACTGCACAGTATAGGCCATTCTGGCCCATGAGTCCCTGCCATCCAGTTGTCAATTTAAACAGAATATAGGATCAAGTACCATTTAGCCCAGAACATAAACAGTGCATTGAAGTCTTATCCAGGGTTTGGAGCTTTTAAGGATAGAGTCTTCTTGCCCAAAAATTAGATTGTGACATGTTTCTGCCAAAATTCTGCACACTTTGTAAAAAGTAAAATGGCTGCAGGAATGCAACGATGATGCCGAACTGCATTTAAGCAGCCTTGCACTTAGAACAACATTTGACATTTAATTCATAAAAGACAATCGCTTCCAATCATTGAAAGAGCTGGATTCATGTCTAGTTCCGAGAGCCAAAGGATGTACATCCAATTTTTTATCTTATCATAAGAATTAATAATTGATTTTGAAAAACAGCTATTATTTTTTATAAATTTAAAACCAATAATTTAGCTGAAGACAAAACTGAGTGTGTGATTGTAAATGTCATCTTGTTTTTTGAAAAATGTCCAGTATTTAAATGTACTGATATTGATAATGTGAACAGCACTCCATGTAAGGTTTATTTCTCTAATTTTCTTTAAAAATATATATTTGTAAAATAATTGAGCTGTGCCAATATTATTTTACATTCTTTACACTCTTTGAGATAATATAACTTTCATAAGAAAGAGGTTCTGTCGTTTAAGCTGTTTTTTTTATTTAAAACTTTTGAAATGAGACGTCTTATTGCACATCCAGTGCACGACACAAAATATAATGTAGGAAAGAGATACATTTGTGTGAAGTCCGAACTTACTGGTTTGAGTGTTGTGTAATGCACAAGAGAGCTAAGAGTAAAGGAACCATTAGATGGCAGTGATCATGAGTTCAATTTGAGATTTAACAAAGAGAAACAAAATTCAGAAGTGTAGTATTTCAGTGGGGTAAAGGGAACTTCAGAGGCATGAGAGAGGAAATAGCCAAAGAAGGTAGGAAGGGGGCATTAGTAGGGAAGATGGCAGAGCAGTAATAAATGGAATTTCTGTAAGAAATAAGGAAGATGCAGGGTAAATACACACCAAAAAAGAGAAAAAAATCAAATGGAAAAAAGTCACAATTATGACTGAAAAAAGAAGTCAAAACCAATATAAAAGCAGACAAAAGTGTAAGGGTTAAAATGACTTGCAAACATCTTTTTGCAAGAAACCATCAGCTAGAATATAGTTTACAAATTCCATGTGTTTGTCTTCATTTTAACATCAAGGTCTTTTTCTGCATATTTGAGATAAACAATTTAGTTTTGAATTTGATCTTGTACTGTGTAGGAAGAGAGCAAAATGAAGATGGTCCAAATAATTCTTTTGACTCTTAACTTTTTATTAATTGTTTTAAATGTAGTTTAATTGTTTTAAGTGTTCAAATAAACAATGAAAAACTCACTGGTACTTTAGAATGGACTACTCCTTTAATGAGTTAAAACAACACCGTCTATGTGCTGTACGATCGATGATAAAGGGAGATGGTCACAATAGAGCAAGTATATAAGAAAGCAAAAATTAGTAGGAAGACAGAGGATTGGGAAGTTTTTAAAAAACTTACAGGAGGTAACTAAAAAACTCATAAGTAAGGAAAAGATAAAGTATGAATGTAGACTAGGCTAGCAAATAACATCAAAGAGGATACAAAAAGCTTCTTCATGTATATGAAGAGTAAAAAAGAAATGAAAATAAATAGGACCATTAGAAAATGATGCTGGAGAAATAATAATTGGAAAGAAGGTATGGTAGAGGGACTAAATGAGAATTTTGCTTCAGACTTTTCTGTGGAAGGCTTAGCAGTATTTCAGATGTTGAATGGATCAGGTAAGGTAAGCGAATGCAGTTACTATTTCAAGGGAGAAGGTGCTCTGAATGTTAAACAGTATAAATAGTCTCCGTGTTCAGATGGATTGCACCCTTGGTTTCTGAAAGAAATAGCAATAGGTATTGTGGAGGGATTGGTAATGATCTTTCAGGAATTTTGATATGGTCCCAGAGGACTTGAAAAATCATAATTATCAGCCCACTATTCAAGAAGTGAGGGAGGCAGTAGAAAGGAACTTAGCTGAAGACAAGATAGGCCATAGCAAGCATGGTTTCCTTAAGGGAAAATCTTGATTGACAAACCTATAATATTTATTTGAAGAAATGACAAGTTGGCTAGATAAAAGATGAAAGAAGAGGTTGTGTATTTGGATTTTCAGAAGAAGCTTAACAAGGTGCTGCACATGGGGCTACTTAAAAAGATTAGAGCCCATGGTATAACAGGAAACATACTAGCGGGGTTAGAGCATTGGCTGATTGGCAATCCAGGTGGAGGAAAATTGCTAGTTCTTTTTCACAGGGGTGGGTGTTAGGGCTGCTTTTTTTGTAATGTTGAAAATTAATGGTTTGGATTATGGAATGAATGGCTTTAAGGCTAAATTTGTAGATGATATTAAGGTAGGTGGAGGAGCAGGTAGTGTGGAGGAAACAGGGAGACTGCAGAAGGACTTCAACAACTTAGGAGAAGGGGCAGAGAAGTGGCAAATGAAATACAAAGTCAGAGAGGGGATAGTTAAGCACTTTGGTTGAAAAAATAAATGGACACGTCTATTTTCTGAATGGGCAAAAGCAAAAAAAAAAGTATTGGACAGAACTTTACTTATCCAGATATTCCTTTGGATAGTGATAGAGAAGGTAAATGAGTGATATCTGTTATGTGCCTTGATCAGAATGTTCTCAGCCCAACTAGAAAGGAGATATTGCCAGTTTTGTTGCTACAGAAGATATGGACAAATTAAATGAAATGTCACTGAGATAATGTAGAATGATCATTACATTGTAAGGTTTACATCAGTGATGGAGAAAGGCAAGGAACAATAGAAAGAAGAGTTTCTATGTTGGAAGATTTCTAAATTCAATGGAATGAGAGAGAATACAAAATTGGAGGCTAACAGCACAGACGTTCCATTTTAAAGGGTGGGTTTGAGGAAGGATGTACATGTAAAAAGTAGTATTTGGCTGTTGTGACAGAGTATATAGATACATTTTGAGAGAAAAATTGGGAAAGGTTTGTTAGAGTACGTTACATACAAACACTAACAGATCTTATTTAAAATATTGGAGCTAAGCTAATGCTAGATATATCAGCTCCACAGCTTTTGCAAGAGGTTTGGAAAGTGCTCAAGAGACTTTCACTTATGGATTGTTGGAGGGAGAGAGAGAGAGAGAGAGAGAGAGAGAATGAGAGAGAGAATGAGAGAGAGAGTGAGAGAGAGAGTGAGAGAGAGAGTGAGAGAGAGAGTGAGAGAGAGAGCGAGAGAGAGAGTGAAAGAGAGAGGGAGAGAGAGAGAGAGAGAGAGAATGAGAGAGAGAGTGAGAGAGAGAGTGAGAGAGAGAGTGAAAGAGAGAGGGAGAGAGAGAGAGAGAGAGAGAGTGAGAGAGAGAGCGAGAGAGAGAGTGAAAGAGAGAGGGAGAGAGGGAGAGAGCGAGAGAGAGAGAGAACACAAACTCCAAAGTCTGGTGAACTTTATAAATGTTAAATTCTGTGCACAGTATAAGAATTGCCTGCAACCAGTAAACTTGGGGGAATGAGAAATGAGATTGGAATGTGAACCAAATAAACTTTCTGAAATTAACACACACATTACCTACACGCGCACTTACAATTTTAAGGGGGTTAAGTTAGGATAGTTAAAGTGTCATTCTGTTTTCATGTTTAAAGATAATTATATTACAGTAATATTTTATTATTAAAAAAAATCTAAGCCACTTCCAAAATCAAAGCTATTTGGCAAGGAGAGAAAAAAAGATCCCAAATCAAAATAATAAATTATCTTATTAGTCAACACTTCTGCATTCATATCAAATCAGAGATTCTGAAAATAATTTGTAAAAAGTCCCCACAATGTTTGAAAATTTAAATTCAAATCAGAAATTGAGCATCTAATCTTCTCTAAATTTAAATATGACATGAAGTCACGCAGCCATTGAGTGTGTGTAGGCGGAGCAACGTCCTTCCATCTGGGCAACACTGCCCGCCTAGTCATAAGAGAAGTAAAAGCTAATACATGCAAATCAGTTGCCATAAGAGTTACCAAACAAGGTTGATAAAGGATCAGGCTTAAAATTAACTTTTAAAAGTACAGAAGAAGTTTGATATATTTAATTTCAGTAATTCTCAAGGCTCTGGCTTATCCAAAACACATGAGTTAATGAAGCATCTCCAGTGTTACATCCATCACAATGAAGAGATCCATCAACCATGGGGTGGTGGGGTTGCTGCCATGATCGATGTATGTACAGTGCACAGTAGTGAAATCCTGATTTAGTGCAACCCCGCTTTTTTCGTGATCTGATTTTTTTTTTTGATAAATGTGCCTTAAGAACAGTTTTAAAGAGGAAATTCTTCAGCCAAAAAGTGGTGTATCTGTGGGATTTGTTGCCACAGGTAGTTACGGGGGCCATCATTAGGTATATTAAAAATGGAGATTGATGGGTTTATGATTGTAACGGTTGCAAGGAGAAGACAGAAGAATGGGATGAAGAGAGGAAAAATAAATCAGCCATGATCAAATTATAGTGGAACCCTGATTTAACACACCCCGATTTAATGTGAATTTGGATATAACGTCATGAGTCATTGGACCCCTTAATGTTCACATTCCATTCTTTGAGATAGGACTTTAAGTAAGCCCATTTTAAAAGATGCAGTACCATGGATGGTTACCCTGTTGCGCAGTTAAAGTTTAGAAGTGGTGCATCTAAATGATGATGTAAAGTAATGTTTATCTTGGTGGGAAATTCATCGCATTGAGGAATGGGAGGAGTTGGTGGATGAGTAAATGGATAAGGGGGAGCTGAGTGCTGCTGTAAATGGAGGGAGGTATGTGCTGCCATGAACAGTGGGGTGGTGGGGTTGCTGCCATGATCGATGTGTGTATAGTACACAGTAGTGAAATCCTGATTTAGTGCAACCCCGCTTTTTTCATGATCTGATTTTTTTTGGACCCGAAGCATTGCGTCATAACAGGGTTCCACTGTACAATGGATTATGGGCCGAATGGCCCAAATCTGCACCTACTTCATCAAACTGATATGGTAAAATGAATTTCCACCCATTTTGGCATTGTGAAGCGCATGTAGTTTGACCCTGTGTAGTGAACTGTCTTTGCTGTATCTTTGTTCAAGATGAAATATTTGGGCTCTTCATTTTTCTTTTTTTTCTTTTTCAGTGGGACTTGGTATGCAACAATGATTGGAAAACCCCATTATCTATGTCGATATTCTTTTTAGGAGTGCTGATTGGTTCTTTATTTTCTGGGCAGTTATCAGACAAGTGAGTTATTCTTTTCATGTCACTTTGCAAAACAAAATTGCTCTTGTCATTATTTTACTTTTGTAGGAAGTGCTACGGTACAATTCAAAAATTCTTCATTGAGTATCAGCTCTTTGGGATGATACGCGTCCATGAAATTCACTGCATAACTGTATCTGTTTTGAATGGTCACCATTGACATGCTGATGCAAGAGTAGTGGGGATTATAGTGTTGCCTCCAGCTTCAGTTGTTACTACGTGACAATTTTGTTCCAGAAAGGATATGCCATTGGGGATGAAATATGAATTGTCGCAATATGATACATATCCAGAACAGGCCTGCATATTATGGAATCTTCAACAAATTTACCCATTCTTGACATAATGTTGAATGGAAAATCATTGATAGGTACTGAGTGCCGTCTCATTTGGAAACTTGCAGTGGACTCTGGCTTAGGAGAAATATAATGTTTGATCGCTATAATGTCAACCACTGGAGGCTTTCACAGTACACATCATTGTTCTCCTTGCTACTTTGAACTGTGTGAGAGCAGTGACCCTGCTTATCTTTGTTTGTCCCTACTTTTCTTTCATATTCATCATTACATCACCTTTGCAAGCACATCGTCACATTTCACATTGATAATCTTTGTAGCCAGCGATATGGGAAGTCTTGATCCACATTTGGCTCAATTTATTTCTTCACAGGATGTGGATATCATTGTCATTGCAAAGATTTTATGTCTATTCATTATTCGACTTCAGTAGGTTTCAAACTGCCCCCCAAAATCACATTCCACCTTTAGCAATCCCTATGCCATGAGTGCATAGTAATTAGTAAGGGATTACTTAAAATGTAGGGTAAAAAGGTTGAGAACCACTGCTTTAGACCCAAATGTTACTGAAATATTTTGCTTGAGAAAAAATGTCATTGGCCCATTTCCTTTGGAGTTATGAAACTGTGCACATAACGAGTCAATCAGGAATGAAAAACAGTGATTTTCAAACTTTTCCTTTCCACTCACATGCCATCTTAAACAATCCCTTACTTATCACAAAGCATCTATGGCAGAGGGATCACTTAAGGTGGAATGTGAGTTCAGGGGGGCAGTTTGAAAACCACTGTTCTACATGGACTGAGCAAGCAGTTGTGGATATTGTAATACCCTATAAGTCAGTATCCATGCTGATATCATCATAAGTATCTTGTGATTGCAATTACGCTAAGTCATGTAGTGTGTATCGAAAGAACCAAAGTTGATCCAAACCAAGGCTTTTATGAACTAAAAGACTGGAGCATATCACAAGTAGGTCGACCAGTCCAGAATGACCTGGTCTGGCTAGGAGCAATCTTTAAGACCTGCCAGTAGGTATGACTATGCTCTCAGCCAATCACAGTCATCCTACACTACCATCTGTACATCTGTACATATACACTTTGGTGATACAATCTGTACTATCACAAGTCATTAACATTGTTTTATTTCAATGATCTGTCAGTAATCTGTTACATAATTACTGCCAAAGGAATATCTACTATAACCATAAATGTAAAATGTAAACTCTGTACAGCTATGACTGAACCGCCTTGGAATGTGACTTGACTGCCACTTGGTCCATGTGCTATGTGAATAAACCACTTGAGTTTTAGATATCACTCTATCATGTCATGTGTGCCTTTTCTCTGTTCTTTTGACTGTGTACATTAACTATTGAAACTTCAAACTGTACTAATATTTTCTCTAGTAAACAAAGATATGCAGTCTTCTCCACTGTGGTCAAGATCTGAAACATTACAAATTAAGCATCTTGGTGAATTTGGAATCACATTATAGCCTGGATGAATAAAGATGACAGCTTTCCTTCCCTGAAGCATATTTGGGAATATGCAGAGGAGGACAAATAATTTCAACAAAGCCACTGATTGGTGGGGTGTGTGATAAGAAGCAAATTCAAGTTCAAATTTATTATCTTCTGATTGTACATAGACAAGCTGACAAAACAGTATCTCTCCAGACCATGGTGCATGCACAAAAATACACAATATATAGTACAAAAAGATCACATATATAATCAAAATAAATATTTAGAAATATTTGGGGTGATAGTGACCGTGACAGAATACTGTTCATCAGTCTCACAGCCTGTGGGAAGAAGCTATTACTGAGCCTGACAGACCTGATTTTGATGTACCTCTACCTTCTTGATGGTAGTGGGTTGAAGATATTGTGCACTGAATGGAAATGGTCTTCTATAATTCTCTGAGCCCTTTTTAGACAGTGATCCTGTAAATGTCATATATAGAGGAATGGGAGGCCCCCTCTTGGGTCTTTTAATGATCCTCTGTTCTGGTCTGATGCTTTGAGCAACATAGGATGCAATGATGCAGCAAGACAGGACTCTCACAAATGTGCTCCTGCAAAAGATTGACAAGATGAGGGCTGGTTGCTTTGCCTTTTTTAACAGGTAAGACGAATATGAGGCTATAAATGTGAATGCAAACAAGAAAACCTGCAGATGCTGGGGTCTCATGCAGTACACAATGGTGCTGGAGACACTCAGTAGGTTATGCAGCATCATAAACAATGTTTTCAGTCTGATCCCTTCTTCAGGAATGCTGAAAATCAAGCAGATGCCTGATTAAACATGTAAGAGGAAATAGATGGATGCAGAATGAGGTTATTGGAGCAGCATCATATTTCCAAAGATATGTGGGTATGTCTTGATCATAGGGTGACAATGAATCTGAAGTCAAGTTAGTCTTTCAGCTGGTGTGGACATGATGGGCTGAATGCTTGCCTTCAATATTTCATGATTCCACAACAATCGGCTGGACAAAAAAAAAATCAGTGTTGCTGGAGCTACTGTAATGTCAGCGCTGCCATTAGTGTGGACCGGGGAGAGTGAGATGCTGAGACACAGTGCTCTTCTGCAGGGTCCTTCCACCCAGTGTCACTACTGACAACTTTAAGCAGCCTCTTAAAGAAGCCCATAGTTTTTTTATTTAAAATCCTACAAACTCAAGGTCTAGACTCAAGATGGTGGTGCCTGTGTTAGGCAGCAGCCTGAAGTATTTGTAGACACCGGTGGAGCAGAACATGGTATCAATAACAGAGAGAAACACCTCCAATTGAGAAGCAGAATCTGAAGAGAAAATCCTAGCTACGGTGATCACTGTGGTGGAGGAACAAGGGGCTCACACAGGCTGCAAGCTGTTGGCAACTTGCAAGCGATGACCCCACACAGGGTGCAGACTGCCTCATCACAACCAGGTATCAGAAGCAGGATTCAAGACGATTCTGATGGCAAGAAAAGCTCCCAAAGGTAGTGAGCGCTGAATGCTTTGTCATCATGTTGGAGGGGAACTGGGTTCAGGATGCCAATAGTCTAAACTGAGGTTTTGTATAGAGGCTGCAGGAGTGCTGGTGACAAATCCACGGACTATGTGACCCTGGGGGACTCCCTTTTACTTCTCTTTCTATATAACTGTTAGAGGCTGCATGCAACGCTGATGGCAAAGTGTTGTCAGCCATTTGGTGGACAAAAGGCAATTTCATGCAATATTACATTTCTGTTTTATTACAGAAATTATCTGATCTGAATTCAATGGGTTGAGCAGAGACAGTGGGAGAAAAAGAATTGCTGACATTTGTGTCAAGGCTAATTCATGATTCTGTGGTCATTTATACTTACAACAAGCTGTCCATTAGGTAGGACTTGGACCAGGCATCACTAGGTTCCTGCTTAATTTCTGGTGTATCCTTGCTGAATTACTGCTTTTTATCCTTCAAAGTGCTTAAATCTTTGTTTGGAACATTGCTGTTAGGTAATAAATGCAGGACATGTGTAATCACAGGCACGTGTTTGAGTGTGTCATGTGGTGGCGATTAGTGAGACGTGGTTGCAGGAGGAATGTGACTGGCAGTGAAATATTCCAGGATTTTGCCACTTTAGGTGGGGGGGGGGTGGTGTTATTGCTTGTCAGGGAAAATATTATAGCTGTGCTGGGTGGTGTGGGTGGAATTAAAAAATGGAAAAGGAGAGGTTACAATTATTGGGGTGTATTATTCACCACCTCGTGAGGAGTAAAAAATAGAGGAGCAAATGTGTAAGGAAATAGCTGAGACTTGTAATAAGCACAAGGTTGTGTTAGTGGTGGATTCTAATTTTCCTAATATAGATTGGGAAACACATTTTGTGAAGGGGCTGGATGGATTAGAATTTGTAAAATGTGTGCAGTATAGTTTTTTTGCAGTAATACATTGAGATACCCACTAGAAAAGGGGCAGTGCTGGATCTACTGTTGGGGAATGAGATGGGGCAGGTGACTGGGGTGTGTGTTGGGGAGCACTTCAAATCCAGTGATCATGGTACCATTAGTTTCAATATAATTATGGAAAGGGATAGGTCTGGTCCGAAGATTAAGGTTTTTGAGTGAGGCGAAGCCAGATTTGATGAAATAAGAAGGAACTTGAAAGGAGTGGTTCAGGCTGATTTGTTTTATGGGAAGGAGGTAGAGGAGAATTGGAGGTCATTTAAAGGTGAGATTTTGAGGGTGCTGAATATTTATGTTCCTATAATGTTAAAAGGCAGGGCCAAAAGTTCAAGAGCGATGTAGTTTTCAAGGGAGATTAGAAAGTTAGTTTGAAATAAAAGGAAGGCCTACATTAAATACAAGAAGAAAGATATGGATGATATGCTTGGAAAATACATGGATGGTAAAAAAAAAACTTAAGAAAGAAATTAGGATAGCGAAAAGAAGATATGAGATGGCTATAGTGAACAGGATGAAAGTAAATCCGAAGGGTTTTTACAAATATATGAATAGCAAAAGGAGAGTGAAGGATAAAATTGGTCCATTAGAGAATCAGAGTGGACAAATGTGTGCAGAGTTGAAAGAGATGGGGAGATATTGAATGAATTCTTCTCTTCGGTATTCACTCGGGAAAAAGATATGGAATCATGTAGAATAAGAGAAGCAAAAGGGGTAATTATGGAAAAAGTAGGGATTAGGAAAGAGGAGGTGTTGGAACTTTTGAGGCATATAAAGATGGATAAGTCTCCGGGTCCCAACAGGATTTTCCCCAGGATCTTGAGGGAAGTCAGGGAGGAAACAGCAGAGGCTCTGATATAATTTTTCAACAGTCACTTAAGGGGGACATGGTGCCGCAGGATTGGCATGTTGAAAACATGATTCCTCTGTTTAAAAAGGGCTCCAGCTGTAGGCCCAGCAATTATAGGCTAGTAAGTTTGACATCGGTGGTTGGTAAACTAATGGAAAGTATTCTTAGAGATAATATGTATGTATCTAGAGGGGAAGGGACTGATCAGGGTCACCCAACATGGATTTGTGCGGGGAAGGTCATGTTTGACAAATCTTGTTGAATTTTTTGATGCGGTGACTAGGAAGGTTGATGTGGGTAGAGCAGTAGATGTGATCTATAAGGATTTCAGTAAGGCCTTCAATAATGTTCCACATGACTCAACAGTATCTGATAGATGTTTTCGATGTAAAAAAGAAATGGGAACAACAATTCATGCAATCTGGACATGTGAGAAAGTAGAAAAATTTTGGGAAGATCTAAATCAGATATTAAATAAAATAACAGAAAACAATATACCAAAGAATCCGGAGATCTTCCTCCTAAGTAACATAAAAAGCAAAGAATTTGGAATTGATTTGGAGGATGCACAAAAAAGATTTGTTAAGATAGCTCTAGCCGTAGCAAAAAAATGTATTATGTCAATCTGGAAATTGGAAGATAATTTGAAAATACAACAATGGTATATGGAAATGAATAAATGTATTCCATTAGAAAAAATAACATATAGTTTAAGAAATAATATTGAAATATTCGAACAAATATGGGAGCCTTACATGAAACACAATAGCGAAAACCTACCGGGGACAATCACTACCTAAGTTAACGGAAGGAAAAGGAAATGAAAAGAATGGACTCAGTGGAATTTCTGGTGTATTTTTATTGAATGACAACATTGTCTGACTGGTTTAATGTATCCTAGATTTTGTACCTTAAATGGACGGGAGGGGGGAGGTAGGGAGGGTGGGATGGGAGGAGGGAGGGGGGGAGAAAATGGCACTGTATATGTGTGAAAAGGAAAAAATGTGTATCATGGTTAATGTGATTTATGGTGTGAAAAATAAAAAATTGGAAAAAAAATAATAATAATGTTCCACATGGAAGATTGGTAAAGAAGGTTCAGGCACGAGGTATTAATGTTGAGTCAGGTAGGTTCAATGGTGGCTAGAAGGTAGATGCCAGAGATTCATGATGGATAACTGTCTGTCAGGATGGAGGCTGGTGATGAGCCATTTGCCTCAGGGCTCGGATTTGGGTCCCTTGTTGTTTGCCATTTATATTAATGATTTGGATGATGGAGTGGTATATTGGGTTAATAAATATGAGGACAATACAAAAATAGGGGAGTTGTGGATAGTGAAGATGGTTTTCAGGGATTGCAAAAGGATTTGGACTACTTAGAAGAGTGGGCTGAAAAATGGTGTATGGAGTTCAATATCGATAAGTGTGAAGAGCTTCATTTTGGGAAGAATAATCAAAACAGGACATATGCAGTGAAAGGAGGACATTGAGGAATGCAGAGAAACAGAGAGATCTTGGAATAATGGTTCATCATTCTTTGAAAGTGGATTCTCATATAGATAGGGTGGTAAAGAAGGCTTTTGGTATGCTGGCCTTTATAAATCAAAGCATAGAAAATAGGAGATGGGAGGTGATTTTGAGACTGTTCAAGGCATTGGTGAGGCCAAATTTGGAATACTGTATGCAGTTCTGGTCCCCAAATTATAGGAAGGATATCAATAGGTAGAGAGAGTACAGTGAAGATTTACTAAAATGTTGCCTGGATGGCAGTATCTAGAATGCAAAGAAAGATTGAGTAGACTGGGTCTTTATTCATTGGAGTGTAGAAGGTTGAGGGGAGATTTGATAGAGGTATTAAAATTATGAGGGGAATAGATAGAGTAGGTGTGAATAGGCTCTTCCCCTTGAGGGTAGGTGAGATTGAAATAAGGGGTCATAAGTTAAGGGTTAGGAAGCTAAAATTGAGAAGTAACATGAGAGGAAGCTTCTTCACTCAGAGAGTGGTGGCTGAGTGGAAGGAAGAGATGGTCGCAGCAGGGTCAGTTTTGTTATTTAAGAGAAGGTTGGATAGGTGCATGGATGTGAGGGGATTGGAGGGTTAAGGCCAGGGAGCAGGTAGGTGGGATTGGAGGAGATCACTTAAATCGGTGGAGACAAGAGGAGCCGAGATGGCCTGTTTTCGTACTGTAATTGTTATATGATTATATGGTCAAATGCAGAATGTGTGTAATCACAGGCACGTGTTTGAGTGTGCACAATTAAATTTTCATTTCTCTTTGGTTTTTAGGTTTGGAAGAAAAGTAATTATGTTTGGAACAATGGCTGTACAGTGTGTATTCGGTATTTTTCAAGTATTCTCTCCAAACTGGGAAATATTCTGCCTTCTTAATTTCCTTGTTGGTTTGGGACAAATATCAAACTACGTGGCTGCCTTTGTTCTTGGTAAGTACCTGCAACATTCAATACCATACAACCAATTGTAGAACCAGCTCCATTTGGAGAGTTAACCCCCATCCCCTATTGCCTCAGCTCTTTTTTCATCTACTTTCCAACCTACAATATATCAGTTTATGACCTCTTACCTTTTAACCTGTGCTCCTCCCCTGCTCATTCCAGCTTCCTCTTCTCTCCTCCACCTCACATTTTTATTCAGGGGAATCCCTATTTTTGGCTGATACCATGATGCAGAGATCAGGCAAGAAACCTTGGTTACTCTTTACTTTCCATTGCTGCTGGCATGACTTGCTGCATTTCTCCAGAACTTTTGTGTATTGCAGTCATTCTGAATATTTTTCTCTTCATCTTTTGTTTCAAGTTGATTGAATTATTTTACTGTTTCCTCTGCAACATCCAAGACTGATTGAAATACTAGGGAATGAAATAATTTTACCTTCTGTCATTAGGTTCAGATGCTAAAATGTTACCCCACTCTATTTGGCTTTGGGTATCTGTAGCTGAGCATTTCAATATACCTTCTAACTTTTCAAAAAAAAACTGCTATAATCCTTTGCAGAAAACTGACCATCCTGTGAATATTAAATTCTATGATGTAAAACTGTAATCCAGGTTGAATGTAGAAACATCTATCCAGAAGCTGAGAACCATGTTCTTAGATCATTAAAATTAGAACGTGTATTAAAAATAATCAAATGTTTATAATAAAAGTATATAAAGAGGAAGTTTTCAAAAGTACATATCACCTGCAGTTGTTTACACCTGGACTACCATATAATGTCCTGGGCACTTACATTGTAGAATGTGTGCATGTCGTAGTTTCACCAGAAATTTCTAACAACCTCAAGATTAAATTATGAAGAAAAATTGCATAAACTAAATTTATTGTCCTGGGACATTAAAAGGATAAATTGACTGAGATTTTTTGGATTTTATAATGAAGTTTGATAGTACTGGGGTTTGAAAAAGCCAAGAAGAAGTGGGCATAACTTTAAAAATCAGAGTTTGGGCTTTAGGAGAGAATTTAAGAAATACTTTTTCATGCAAAATATATTGAAAATGTGAAACATTTTTTTCCCATTAAATATAGTCATTAATAGATTTTCGCTGATGTGAGTGGAGGGAGTTTAGCTACAAATTGGCCCACAATTTCATGAGTCCTTTTCACATTGGCTAACCAGTAAATTGGCGGTTCAACAAACCAGTTTAAAGTACCATTTTTTCCCATTCACACTATACCCATGTTAACCAATCCTCTGCGCCCTTTCACACTCACCATCCGGCATCCCAGAGCAGTGCACTGCCTGTCCTCAACTGATGATGTCCTGAGTGATGTATCAAGCAATGGCGGACCTGCCCTCCCAGAATTTTGTGTGACAGAGAAACCCCTCCATGAGTGCTTCATGCTTGCAGCCCTTTCATTATACCAAGGCACACTGGGACACGGAGGCTTTAAAGGAAAAGGTTGCATGTTCCTTGCCTACCCGCACAACAACAAGGGCTGAAGGGCTCATGCTCTGCTGTTCATAATACTTAATTATGTTTTAATTAAACATGAATAATTTTGTTTAAATACAAGATCACAATACATTGATCAGGTTTTAGTAAATTGAATACAAAGTTTATACTTTTTAAAATAATTTGTTTCCTTCATGTTCCTGCATGCATTCAATTATGTCATCAACACTTCACTAATTGGACCCTGCACACACCCTGTCTCTTTCACACTGGGCTAACCAATTTGCCGATTCAAAACAAATCAGCAATGATACACCATCCCTTAGCGGTTCATCTCCAAGGTGATCTTGGCACCTGCTTGCTGGTTCACGAGAGTTCATACTGGCATGTTAACTGGTGGATTAGTGGTTAATTACTGTGTTAAAGTGCCAGTGTGAATGAGGCTATTGAATGATTGAGCAAGTTTCAGGGACTGCTCCTATGTGCCCCAATTCTCCATGAGACTAATCTTTGTTTTTATTGTTCCTGAACTAAATTCCATGGGTGAAAATTTCTACAATCCAGGCTGGAGTTCAACAATCAGAACCTAAGAAATCCATACTTCCACCACCATCATGATAAATCCCCCAAGTTAACCAGTATCTCTCCTACTGATCAACACATTCCAAGCATTAACTTGTAAAGGAAAAAAAATGAAGGACTTATTTCTTATCTCAAGCATTTTCAATATCATGTCTGTTTCTTGTGAGGGAATCATTCTGAGCTGTATTTATTTCATTTTCATTGTTCAAAATCGGTAAGTATTTATGTTCCACAAAAGTAGGTAATTTTGAACTAATCTCCTCTTATTGATCCTTAATTAACCCTCTTCATTCATCAGTTATTTTTCAGATAACTTTTTCTGGAAGATATTTCCATTTATAATCAATGAATGGAAGTTCAGTGCCCATGATGGACTTGGCTAGGTTTGCCATTCTCTGCAGCCTTCTTTGTTTTGGGGTACCAGAGTTTCCAAACCAGGCTACAATACAAACTGTAAAAGTTTGAAATAGTATTCAACAACATGCCTCATCTTAGATTTCACAGAATTGATGTTTCTTCTTCATGGTTGGTCAATGTGCTGGCTCCAGGAGATATCCTGCTTTCTGTGAACACCTGAGACATTGAATGTTCTAAACCTATTCACTGATGTCTATTCAATGAAGACAAGTGCATGTTGCCTCAGCCTCTCCTTCCTAAAATCTACAATAAGCTGACATTGAGAGTAAGATTGTTACACTTGTTCTGGCATGACACAACCAGGTTCTCAGCTCATTTTTAACCATGATCCAATGGTGGAGTCAGCAGAATTTTCCATTTTTGCACATTCGCAATTTTTGAATGAATAGTTTGATACTCTTCAATTGTGATTTTAAATGTATATAATGTTAGCAGCTGTAATTCATGGAAAATAATTTTAAGATAGGAAAAATTAGGGCGAGGTAATGATCCACTTAATATCTGGCTAGACTGAAAAGACAAAGTCACTGGGATGAGCCAAAATGCATGGTTGAGAGGGTCAGATTATAACAAGATTGTAATAACGCTCAACCAAATGTTTGTTCCCCATTGCTTTCTCTTTCTTTCTTTTCTGGTGCACTCTATCTTTTACTGTCCTTTCTTGCTCGTTTGATGTAATTTTTCTTCTTTAACTGTTCAATCTCTAGTTTCTGGGTTGTCCCTAAAATGGATTGAGACAATATATGGACATTATAAGTTCTTTTCTTGATTGGTTGTAAGCTCCATCAAAGAATCATTCAAATTAATTACCTGTTAAAAATAAAATTGTAGGCTTTTTCCAATTGAAAGGTTTAATTTGATTTAAAATTAAATTGGTAAATTTTTTGTAATGGCTATTGTTTGTGATTTTTTTTCTTGCAGGAACGGAACTTCTAAGAAGATCTATTCGGATTATGTTCTGTACATTGGGAACTTGCATCTCTTATGCTATTGGCTACATGTTGCTCCCTTTGTTTGCGTACTACATAAGAAATTGGCGGATGTTACTTTTGTCTCTCTCACTCTCCAGCCTGCTATATATTCCTTTGTGGTGGTATGTAGGATTTTTGTTCCATAACTACTGTGTAGTTTAGATGTGAACGTGTGTTTCTGAAATCTTCTGCCACAAATTTTAACTGCATTGAAAGAAAATGAGAGTTCCCCTTCGGTGGGATTTACATTGAGAATGTGTTAACAAGGTACTGTAACCTTTTCTTGACTGTGAACCAGCATTCATTTTGTGACATGTTTGCATTATTAGCATGTATTCCTTGCTGTTTAGGGGAAGTGACTTTTACCTTCACCACCTGAAGTTATCCGGTAGAAAACTTTATGCATCACATTGAAGTGAATCAATTGAAAATACTGCATATCTGGATGGTTATTTCATTTTTGCGACAGAACTTAATTACTATATATGTTTAATTGTTCTGCTATTTCTTTGTTTCCCGGTATAATTTACTCATTTCTTATTTGTACTTTTAGTTCAGATACATTGTCCTTTCAACATTATTACCATCTTAGCCTTTTTTTGGCATTGAGGCCCTATTTACTTCTCACTTACACTTGTCATTTATATCCTATATTTTCTGCCTTGTTTCTCCATCTTCTATTTCATTGCACATTTCTTTCACTGATATTTTGGTTTAAACCATGTCTGAAAGCATTAACCAATATCATCCCAGTCCTGCCAAGGTGAAATCCATCCAGTTAGTCCTGGTTCCTTCTCCCTCGTCCCATTATCCCAGGAATCTGATTCTCTCTTCCATATCTCTGATATATATCTTTATTAGTTTGATGTAGAGAGGTAATGGGAATAATCCTCAGATGATCAGTTTTGGGACTCCCTTTTAATTTATGTCCTAACTGCCAACACTTGGAGAATCTGATCTTATTTCACTGATATGGCTAAGTGCCACTACAAATATTGGCATCTCACTCCTCATAACTTCACAGTTTCTAGTGATAACATTCAGCACTCTTAGTTTCAGATTTAACTGCTTCCATTGCCATCTTATTATGTTCTAATTGCTCTTGTGAGTGAAGTGATGCTCTAAGGTTACATGGCAAGATATTTAGGACTTGGATCAGGAGAAATAGAGCACGATGAACCCTTGGAATTAATTACCTTGGTGAGCTATGGAGACCATATTGCTGATTTTTTTTTAAGAAGGGAACACATTTCTGGGTGCAGAAGTCATCAGGGAGTATGTTGAGAGCACGGCAATATGGCATTGGGGTAGATTTAATGAGTGTAAATCATGCCTCAATTATATAGCTTGTTCTTCAATATATTCCACAGGAGAATTTTATTAAACTGCTGTCAATGGATTTTCATAACACACTTTATGAAAATTAGCCTGTCAATAAATTACCTACTTGAAAACTGATATTCAAAAATAGATTTGTTTGTGACATTTGTGTTCATTCTAAACACCGATGAGTACTTCCTCTTATTTACCATTATAGACTTGGGAATTGTAAATCAATGCCCATTAAGAATATTATTTTCTGAAATGAAACAAGCTTTATTTATTCTAACAAAATGACTGAATGTAATAATCCCTCAGTAAAATAGAAACATCCTTGACTCAAAATAGAAATATTAGCTAAAACCTCAAGATTAAATTTTCTGTTGCCTTTACACTGTTGATTGAATTTTCTGAGATTTTAGATGATACAAACTTTTAAAATCTGATTTTCATTTGACTCTGTGTGTGTGTGTGTATTTTGTGTATTTGTGTGTGTGTGTGTGTGTGTGTGTGTGTGTGTGTGTTTATGCAGAAAGCATGAAATTTAATTATCACCACAGATAATAAAGTCCTTAAGATTGAGAGGATTTTGTTTAACCCTGATGTCTATCTCTCAAATTGTTCATTTAGTTAAGTTTATGATTTTTAGTTATTGGACAATAGACAATAGGAGCTGGAGTAGGCCATTTGGCCCATCGGGCCAGCACCGCCATTTTAGATCATGGCTGATCATTACCATCAGTACCCCTTTCCAGCCTTATCCCCATAACCCTTAACTCCGTTACCCACAAGAGTCTTATCTAACTCTCTTTTGAACATAGTCAGCGAATCCACCTCTACCACCCTCTGTGGCAGAGCATTCCACAGATTCACACTTCTCTGGGTAAAAAAATGCTTTCTCATCTCCGTCCTAAAGGGCCTACCCTGTATTCTTAAACTATGCCCTCTAGTCCTCGTCTCCCCCATCATTGGGAACAAGTAATCAGACTTCACCTTGTCTATCCCCCTGATGATTTTGTATACCTCAATCATGTCCCCCCTCATCCTTCTAAACTCCAATGGATACAAGTCCAGTTTTTCTAGCCTTGCTGCATATGACAACCCTGCCATCCCTGCTCTGCACACCCTCTATAGCTAGTATGTCCTTCCTCAAGTTTGGAGACCAGAACTGGACGCAATACTCCAGGTGGGGTCTCACCAGGGCCCTGTATAACTGCAGAAGGGCGTCTCTGTTCCTATACTCCAATCCCCTCTTTATGAAAGCCAACATTCCATTTGCCTTCTTCACAGCTTTCTGAACCTGCATGCTAGCCTTCAGTGACCGGTGAACAAGTACACCCAGATCCATTTGCACTTCCCCACTCCCTAGCTTGTCTCCATTTAAATAATACTCAGCTTTCCTATTACTTCCCCCAAAATGAATAACCTCACATTTGTTCACATTGAAATTCATCTTCCATTTAGCCGCCCACTCCTCCAGCCTGTCCAAGTCCCTCTGCATTTTCCTTACCTCCTCCTCACACCCCACACCGCCTTCCAGTTTAGTGTCATCTGCAAATTTGCTCATGTTATTTATAATTCCCTCATCCAAATCATTAATTACAAACAACTGAGGACCCAATACCGATCCCTGAGGCACTCCACTCATCACATCCTGCCATTCTGAAAAAGACCCATTTACTCCAACCCTTTGTTTCCTATCTCTTAACCAATTTCCTATCCATGTCAGCACCTTACCTCCAATACCATGCTCCCTGATCTTGCCCACTAGACTCCCGTGCGGTACCTTATCAAAGGCCTTCTGGAAGTCCAAATACACCACATCCACTGGCTCTCCCGAGTCCACCCTCTTTGTCACATCCTCAAAAAATTCCAGAAGGTTAGTAAAGCATGACTTACCCTTAAGGAATCCATGCTGACTAGCCCTTATACTATTATTACTGACTAAGTGTTCTGCTATTTCTCCTTTTATGATGGACTCCAATATTTTCCCCACCACTGATGTCAGGCTAACCGGTCTATAATTTCCCATTTTCTCCCTCCCTCCTTTCTTAAAAAGCGGCACCACATCAGCCACTCTCCAATCCTCAGGGACCTCCCCGGAATCTATGGAACTTTGGAAAATGTCGACCAGTGCCTCCACAATTTCCATAGCCACCTCTTTAAACATCCTAGGATGCAGCCCATCAGGCCCTGGGGATTTTATCTCAACAGACAAACATAAAATTCTTGTAAATAAATTTTGCAAAGTGGTGTTTTAGACAATAGTCACTGTTAATGAAATATACTTTTGCAGCTATCTTTATCGCAGAGCAAAAATCCCTACCATAATCAACCCGTGTTGTAAGATAGAAAAATACATGGCAGAACCATAGACCATACAATACAGGTTTATTAAATTACTCTAGCAGGAGTGAGGAATATTAAGTTCAGGTAGGCAATGCCACTTTAGTCTGTATCGACCCTCACTCAAAGATCACAGTGAAATGGTACAGTATTTAAGGCATAATTTAGCAGCATTTTTCTTTGAATTCATTTGGGGTATATTGTTACAGTTCCTTGTTAACATTTGTCATTGTGTTCTCTCTTAAGAAATATAAATCAATAATATCAATCAGCTGCCCATATTAACAGTTAAATTTCATGTCTTAAAAACAGTTGAGGTAATGTCTAGAGGGTTTGCCTTCAATACATATTGAATATCCATATCCTGTTTGAACTTGGTTTAAGATTTAATTATGAAATGCTAATTATTAGTCTGGAGAGTTGGTCACATGCTTAAGACACTCAAAGCAAAGGAAACTTTTCTTTAAGGCGCACAAAACAAAGCCAGCTGACAATAGGTGGTTTCAAATCGTAGGGGGACCTGCCTGTTAAATCACCAAGCTGGCGATTTAAGAGGGATCCCACTCCCGTGATGACACAGTGAATGATGTGTCACTGACTCACCGGAAATACAGCCAGAAGTTAAGACACAAAGTCAAAATGGTGAACGGGAAGGATGGTGATGTAACTCTGCAGTGCTGTAGCACAGCAGGCAAGTATTTTGACCACTGCTGTCAGGTGCATGCTGAAATCAGTTGAGGAGTAGCAGGGTATAAACACTGCACAATTTAAGAGACAGCTGGAGGAAGACGAGGAGGATAGGCAGGCTGAGCTTGTCATACAAAGATGTAGATGCCTGGCTTATGTATGCTTCTTTCAATGCATGATTGAAACCAGAATGAGGAAGAAGATAGATAGAGCACATGGGCCAGTACTGTGGGGGAACATCAAGTCTAAATTTGTTGATGTGGAGTGGTGGATGCATTTCCGAATGTCAAAGCGCACTTTCTCCTTCATATGTGACCTCTCCTTGAACCAGATTTGAGGCATCAGGTGTTAAATTTCAGAAGACTTGTGGAATTGCATGTCCGACTTAACATTACTTTGTGGTGGTATGCCACTTCATGTGAATATTGGACCATCTGTGTTCTTTTTGCTGTTGGTTATCCACTGTGTGGATGGTGGTGGCACAAATGACTCATGCCTCAAGGAGGACCCTCATGAAGCATTTCGTTCAGCTACCAAGTGGGACTATAAACGGGTTTGCAAATAAAGAATATCCAATGTCTGCTGGGGCTGTTGATGGCACACATTTTCCCATAATCACCCCAAAAGATTATGATCATCCTACTACAATTGTAAGGGGAGACACTCTATAATTCTTCAGACTGTCATGGACCACAAAGAAAGGTAAGGGAATTCTGCACTTTTTAATAATTGTCTGCCTTTGGAAGTAAGTTCACACAGGTTGTCACTTATTGCATTGTGCTGTTTGCTTTCAGCTGCACAGACGTGTATGTGGGATGGCCTGGCTGCACTCACAGTGCTCAGGTGTTAGCCAACTCGCCCCTTTACAGGAAGACTGAGGATGCAGGCAGATATCTGTTCCTATAGGAAGTAAGTATCTAAACCACAATGGATAGATAGTGTGCATGGCTGAAACAAATGAAATGGTTCACCATGACACACATGCACAGAATGGATGTTAAATATGTGCATATAATAACCCATGTTTGAGCTATACGATACTCACACCTCTCTTTTGGACAGCTTACAGGTATCCATGGAAGTTGACAGCATGGAAATTCCAGTTCATCTGGTCGGAGACCCTGCCTACCCCCTCAGGAATGGCTTATGAAGGTGTTCACACAGCATTGTGCTCTCAACCACCAGAAGTGGAAATACAACCATCTGAACTCAGCAAGGATAGTGGTTGAGGATGCCTTTGGTTGGCCTAAGGGACGTTGGAGGTGTTTGAGCAAGCGGATGGGCATTAATGTTTCTGTTGTTTCTGATGTTGTTATTGCCTGCTGCATCCTGCATAATATATGTGAGATTAACAAGGTTCACTACCTGCCTGAGTGAAACATCACTGTGGAGCAGGTGCTCCCTCAGCCAGAGAGAAATCCTTTGCATGATTCCACATCATATGTTGTCCATGCTATCCGTGATGCTATTGTGTCAACTATAAAAACATCAGGGAGGCCGGACAATGTAGACTGTGACATGATGTCAAAGTTCAACTTCAATGGATTAAATAACAAGGCAGGTGGTGCAAAATGAACATTTTGCAAACATAGCTCACTAAAGAGGTGTGCCAACACATGACAGGATATTTAAAATCAACCAGTGCAAATTTACAATTATAAAGTGGCGTGGCGGTCTCCATTTATGGTGAGTTACTTGCCGCGTGCATTAGTACCATCTATTGTAAATATATGCTGATCCAATACCATACGTTCTTAAAATGTGCTTCAATGTATGATCTCAAATAAAAACAAATTCATCTGACACCCTCTAGTGACAGTCTTTTAACACAACAAAACTGTAAACTTTTTCCTTGCAATAATGCCCTAAGCTGAACATCAGTAAAAAGTAATACACAGTACATTAATTAGAAATCTCTCAGTTACATGCCACGTGCGTTATTTCCATCCATTGTAAGCAATTCCTTATGAACCTCAGTAATGTAAGGTAACAAAAGACAGCAGTGGTTTATCTGATACCCCCTCATGAATGTCTTCCAAAGTGAACATTTCACCTGCCAATAATGTGCTGTACTGAGCATCAAAAACATATGATGCACAGTGCTATGAAACACAAAACCCTCATTTACTGACCATTACAGTACTACATAAAGGATGAGGGGAGGAGAACGGAAATGTGCTCTTGGGGCTGGTTGCTCTCCATGGGTTGCTCTCCACAGCAGAGGGATGGTGCTCCTGCTGTTGGTTGGCATGCAGGTAAGGGGGGTATTGTAGTTGGACCTGCATTGGGTGAAGTGTGGAGGTGGAAGTTTGCTGGGATGGTGACGTTGGGGGGCAAGTGAAGAGTAAATTGTGGTGGGCAGGACTGAAATCCAAAGGAGCAGTTCATAAGGCGCACCATCTCCTGCATCATGGACATCTGCTTCTGAATGGCATCCTGAAGGGTGGTCAAGATCCCTGCTATGCCTAAATGCACTCTGTTGATCACCCTGCAGACACCTATACTATTACAGGCTTCTCTTGTGCCATTCGCAGTGATGCTCCTCCTCCTCCCCTCCATCTCCCTCACAAACCATCGGATCACCATGGTCAGCCCCTGTTCCCAGGTGGGTCTCCTCCTCTTCTCCCTCCTCTCTGAGCCTGCAGAATAACGAACAGAATTTACAGAGCACACATGAATGGCCAAATTACAAGTAGACAAACACTATTGAATATAATACGTGAAGGACACTAGCATTGAATCCCACTCTGGCTCGCACTGTTCAGGGTTACCGTTCACATGTTCCACCTCAATCAGTGGCATGCTGGGACTGCACTAGGTGTCTGTGAGCATGCCTGCCCACGATGGCACATGCTCCGGACTCCTCATTCTGTGTGCACCTGGCTGCTGGTGTCATCCAGAGTGGCCTCCATCTCACCTCTATCAACCTATCGGCCATGGTCGCGCTGGGAGTGGATGCCTCAATGGGACCTTCCAGAAGGGTCCATGGCTTGCTGGCATGTGGGCTATTAACATTTGATAGGCTATCCAAGTTAGTCATCAGGGAAAGAGGGGTTTCAGACAGGCTTTTAACACCCAGATCTGAAAGGCCTGCTGACTATAGGGCCAGTCCAAGCTCCCTTTGCCACTTCAATTATTCAGGGACCCATTTTGGTTCTGACCTGGTTGACCCAGTTAGACCCTTTCAAATTGCCACGTAACTGGAGCGCTAATCTGGCAAATTGCCTGGTTAACCCCATTTTACATGGCAGTTTGATGCGATTTTTCTGATGCGATTTTTCTGCCTTTTGTCAACTTGTTTAACAATGCAAAATTTAAAGTATCCTTGGATAGTTAGTTTGAATGTTAATCTAGTCTGGAAAAAGCCTATGGGTTCTGCTTTGAATAAAGATGATTTTGAAACACTAGATTGAATGCAAGGGGATTCTGAAATAATAAGCATCGTAAAGACATGCTTTTCCTTAATAATTGTCATTTCTGGATGACTCAAAAATAGAAACTTTCACAATACCAATACTTCAAATTTGATGCCAGTAAATCTCACTTTAATTTTATGATCTCCGGCTAAGTTTCTGCTTCTGTCTCTGTCTCCTTTGTAGGTGGGGGTTGGCAAGTCTAATGTGGAATATTTCTGCTGCAGCATAACACTGGCACTTAGTAGTTAATTTAAAAGGTGGAACCCACTGGATGGAAAAAAAGGAATGGGCCTTTTTCCATAATCCTGTTCAAGGTACGTTAATTAAAAAAAATGGATTGGGTGAAACTAGTATGTTCCATCTGATCCTAAGATTCATGGAGCCATTTGGCTAACAGATTAATGAAGGAAATTAGAGAAAACAAAAGGACTTTTAAAACTGTGTAATTAAGGTCAGAGCTATTGTTGAAACTCTAACTGAAAGGAAAATGCTGCAAATGCCCAACAGATCAGGCAGTGGGAGTGAAGAGATTACAAGTGAATTAATATTGCAGATGGAGATTCTCAACACCAAAACTGGCCAGTTCTGGTACAAATGGGGAAAATGAGATGGTTGATATTGTTTACAGTGGAGAAACAAAACATAAATTGAGTGATTGCTTGGCAAAACACTTTTGTTTGGGTAGTAGGGGTTGGGGATGATTGGAGCTTTTTTTTAAAAATTCTCCTATTTTAATTTTCCATCATAATACCGCTGCAATATATTCTAGATGATGGGAGCAATCACCAGTCATCACTGGTTGATTGGTCATGTGACACAGAAGTTCAACGTTGCTAAGGTTGAAAGCTTAAATTCAAGCAGCCTCCTTTCCATATAAAACTATGCAGGTACATGTTATGGGCCCAGAGGACCCCAAAACTCAGCAGCAATAGAAATTCATCAAGACAAATGGTTACTTAAACAAAAGTTCATTTTAAGTTTCTTTGAACATAGAAAAGGATCAAATTTTAACTTATTACTATTAAATTAACCTAACTTAACCCCATTCTAATTCTAAGCACACATGTATGCAATGTATATAAATTCAGAAATGTTCTTTGATTCACAGTTGAATCTCACTTCTCACTCCTCCAAGTTCACCAGCATCAGGCAATTCTTTAACATTTATAAATCTTCACCAGGCTTTGGCGCTTGAAAGGTAAATGGTTACAACTCAGGAAGGTTCTTTTCGGTTTTCAAAGAGAGATTTGTTGCTCGTTGGACACACACAAACTGATTCCTTCCGATCAGCCACTTCAGTGTCTTGCTAAAGAAACACCCCATCAGGGTTTTCCAGATGATAACCTCTTTTTTTCAGGTCATCACAGAGTTCATTTTCTGTGTCCCTTATCTCAGGTGAAACATTATACAGCCAGCCATCTCTTCTTGTATGGACCACAAGGGCAATGAACAGGCTGAACTAAGAACTCACAACCATTCAAAAATGGGGATTTAAACAAACTTCCAAAAGCCACTGCAGCAAACCAGCACTCTTTCTCCCTCTCTCTCTCTCTCTCTATCTATCTATCTCACACACACACACACACACACACACACACACACACACACACACACACACACACACACACACACACACTTAGAGAAAAACCTGTTTGACTGCTTGTAAAACTACATGATCTTCCTAAAGCAGCATACTCCACCAAAACAGCTTGCTGACTCCCAAAATCAATTCATGAGAGATCTTATCAGTTTCCTGAGATGGGCCCTTCCATTTGCGCCTTGTTGTGAAAATTTTCAGCACGGGATTCTATTGTCTTTGCAGATGTAGGCACCACCTTATATATAACTCTTGCATTTTTAAATGAGATCTGTTTTGATGTGTTTTTATCTGTTTGACCTAAATAAACCCCACAATCTATCTCCTTCAAAAACATAGCTATAGATAATATAAAATATAACATAATCTGTCATAGTACTAGACCTGTAGTCAATTGGATAAATGGATTGAAAGATGTGATGTTGGATGGGCAACAATTAGCACTTAAACAAACACTTCTTAACTTGGCAAAGAAATAATTTAAAGAAAATGTGTTACAAAACAATACATCTGTGGCTGAGAAGAGAAATTAAAGACATTATTAGGTTTCAGAATTCTTTTTTGTCATGTAATAGTATAGAACATGTAATACACAAAATTGCCTTTTGTCTACAGTAAGGCAGACAAAGAGTCATCATTATTGCCACCCATGCCCCTTACATTATGAGAAAAAGAAGAAAAGGAGAGCCCCTTCAGAGTCACTGACTGTCTGTGGATTTGCCTACAGTTCTCCCGCAGTCTCTGCAGCAGCACAGACTCCTGTTCAATCCATTGGCAACCTGAACTCCAGATCCAAATCTCCAATACAATCAAGAAGACTTCAGCACCCAAAGCCCTTCTGGACCCCTTCTTGCCCTCAGTACCCTCACAAATCCTGGCTCTGATACCTGGTTCACATGATCCAATTTCTAGCAGCCTGAAAGACATGAGTCCCCCAACCTCGTCACCTTGTGTGTATCCTGTCTGGGTCCTTCATACGCTGAACCCTTCACTGGTCCACCACTATGTTCACCTTCCTGTAGAGTCCTTTCTTCTTCTTCTCCTTCTCAACAGGGGAGGGGAAGGGTGTTCTCACCATTTCTGGTGTCCAGCACCAGTCCAATGCTTCCAAAGTCTAACACCTGTCATGGCCACTGCCGAGCACACTTTTCCGCCATCTTGGGCAAAGAGCCACTGGCATTAGGACCAAATGGTTGAATCCTTCAGAGAAGCATTGTGTCTCCACTCTCTTGGGATGGCACCAGTTGCAGTGCTGTCATTACAACAGCTCCATCAGCGCTGCCATTACAAAGTTGGTTGCAACAGCAATAGCCCTGAGGAATAGACATGATTTAGACAAAAGGAGCTTTAACAGCATCATAAAATCAAATCTGAGACTCCTATTGCCAGATAGAGGAAAATTTATAATCAGAAATACTTTGCATTCAGACAATAAGGATATTCCACATGGAATTGGGGTAAGGTCAAGAGACTTAGGAGCATAATTAAGCCGTTTAACCCATCAAGTCGGCATCACTCTTCGGATTTTGCTGTCACATTTACTCACCGAGAACCTGTCAACCTTCATTTCAAAAATTCTGCAGTAGAACTCAGTAGTTAGGTACTAACCATGAAAAACAACACCCCTCTGCTCCTTCTCCCTATCACCACATAATATCTCTCAATGGATTTCTGCTTCATTTTCACTTCCCATTCCCACACTGACATGTCTGACTTCGTTCTAATGAAGTACAGGTTGAGGCCACACATACGTTGGAGAAACAACATCCTGTATTCTGCTGTGATAGTCTTTAACAAGATTACATCAATTGTCGCAGATGATGTTTGCGCTCATACGCCATATTGCAATAATGAGATCACACTTGCAGTTGTCAGCCAGCAAAAAGAAGAATGTCTGTTACAGTATCATCAGGCTTAATATAGACACACAACATATGACCTGGCATCATGACATCTGAAGGGCTAACGACCTCATGACATAGCTGCGTTGAGTAGGCCAGGGCTTCTCAGTAGACCTATAGGTGCTGCTGAGTCACTATGGCTCGTGGCTGTAGTGGCTAGTTGCCAGTAGATAGGAGGCTGTTGTGACTAGCTGTCACAAGACAGGAGCTGTTAGCGCTGGTTCTGTCCATTCTCTCCAAGCGTGCCACTACACAATGTCGATTTCTACAATTTCCAGTATCCTCTTGCACCCCTACCACCACTTTTCCTTATCCCTCTGTCCTCATTCCTCCTCTCTATATCCTTCTCTTTCCCTTGCCACCCTCTCCCTACCTCTCTGTTGCCTTCACCTTCCTTCCTCCTCGCACTCTTCCCCCTTTCCCCTCTCATCTCTTATCCAAGAATTCAGCCTGAATTCCTGTGTTTCTCCAGCTCTTTGGCTTGGTCCACAGCTGTCTGTGGCAGAGAATTCCAAAGATTCACCAACGTCTAGATGAAGAAAATTCTACTCATCTGTTCCTTTAACTCTGATGCTGTTCGTTCTGGGTCTGGATTCTCCCACTACTAGAAACATCCTTTTTGTGTCCACTCTATCCAGCACTTAGGTTTCAATGAGATCACACCTCATCCATCTTAACCCCAAAGAATTCAGACCCACAGCCATCAAATGCACTTCGAATGTTTATTCTCTCTTTCCTGGGATTATTGTTGTAAACCTCCTCTGGACTGTCTCCAACACCAGCACATCATTGCTTAGATATGGGGTCCAAAATTGTTCACAATACTCCAAGTGAGGTCTGATCAATGTACTACAAAATCTCAACATTAGATGATTTTCTTACTATCCACTGCAACAGCAACTTCAAGGATCTCCCAGTGGCCAGCCATTGCCATGCTGACATGTCTGTCCATGCCCTTATATACTACTAAATCAAGGCTACCTGAAAATTGGAGGAACAACACATTTGTATTCTGCCTTGGCAGTCTCTAACCATAGGTCATCAATCTTAACCTCCATTTTCCATTATACCCCTCCCCCAGTCTCTCTCCTTACCCCTCTGTCTCCTTTCGTCCAGCTCCTCAACCCAACTCCTTTCAGAGAACTACCTAACTTAAACCTCTACCCTCTCCCATCGCTTATTTCTGTTCTACTCTCCCACCTGTATCCATCTATTACCTCTTATCTATTAGCCTGTGCTCCTCCCCTTCTCCTTCTTCCCTCCACTCGTGTTCTCCTCCTTCCTTCCCCACATTTTTATTCAGACATCTACCTGTTTTTTTCCAGATTCTCAATGATGGGCTCAGGCCTGAGAAATTGATTGGCTTTTACTTCCTATGGATGCTGCATGTCCTTCTTGAGAGTATCCAACACTTCTCCGGATTGATCAATATTCCATCCTTGCTTTTATTATCTAGTTCTCTTAAAATGAATACGAACATTGCACTTGCCTCCCTTACTACAGACTCAACCTGCATCTTAACCTTTGGAGAATCCTGCACTCGGACACCCAAGACCTTTTTGTCCTCTGCTTTGTCTTTGCTTTTATTCCTTCTGTCATCATGCATGGCTAGACACTGTCCCACACTGTATTTCATCTGTCACTTCTTTACACATTTTCCAAAACGTCTGAATCCCTCTGCACATTACCCTGCTTCCTTAACACGACCTGCCTCTCCACCTCTCTTTATTTTATCCACAAACTTGGCCACAACCCTATCAAATCCATCATTAAAATCACTTATAGAATGTGAAAATAAGCAGACTCAACACCAACATCTGTAGAACACCACAGGTCATCGGCAGCCAACTGGACATCTCCATTTATTCCCGCAGCCACTCAAGCAATCTTCTATCCATGTGAGTACCTAAATGGTTCAGAGGTCCTCATGTAAAGGGGATCTGAAAATCCAAGTAAACAACATCCACTGACTTTCTTTTGACTGAAAAAGAATTCCAAAAGATTTGTCTGGCAAGATCTGCCTTCAAGGAAACTGTTCATTTCAGTCAATTTTATCATGTGCTTTCAAGTATCCTGAAACCTTATCCATAATAATGGAATATAAAATCATCCCAACTACTGAGGTCAGATCAACTACACTGTAACTTCCTGGTATTTTCCTCTTCCACATCATAAAGAAAGGAGTAGCATTTGCAATTTTTCAGACACCTGGAATCATTCCTGACTCGAGTGATTCTTGAAAAGAATCATTCCCTTCACTGACATCCTTCAGGGTCCTGAGGTGTCACCCATCTGTTCCAGATGACTTATCCACTCTTTAGTTTCCAAAGCACCTTTTCCTTAGTAAGAATGACTTCCATTCCTGACTCTCTCACATTTCTAGCATGTTGGTGGTGAAGGATGATGCAAATTCAGCTCCTTTGCCATTTCTTTGTTCCCCATTACCACTTCTCCAGCATCAATTTTCAATGATACAGTGGCAAGTCTTGCCCCTCATTTTTTATCTACAGGTGTATATCTAAAGAACTGTTGATTTCCCCATTTATATTATTTGGTGCTTACTTTCATATTTCATTTTTTATCCCATTACTGTATTTTGGTTTTGCCTTCTGTTGGTTTCTAAAATCTAGCCAATCCTTTAGCTTCCAATTATTCTTTTTTTCAATGTTTTTTTCTTTTGCTTTTCTGCTGCTATGACTTCCCTTGTCAGCCACGGTTGTTTCATCCTCCATTTCAAATGTATGGATGGAGAAAGGAATAGAGAATTGGTTTCAGACAGTAAGCGAAGGGTGGAAACAAATGTATTTTTCTCAGTTTGTGATTAGTGAAGTACTCGAGTGACTGGAGTTTATGCCCCATCTATTCAGTTTGGCAAAGGGGAGCAAATCTCATATCACCAAGTTTACTGAGTGGGATTTTGAATGCAGACGAAGATATGCATGGGCTTCAAGAGATATGGACAAGCTCAATAAATGGGTGAAAACAGGACAGATGAAATATAATGTTATCCACTTTGCTGCGTGAAACATAAAAGCAGAATATTTGTTGAATAGCAAACAATTTGGTAGATTTGGTTGATATTTAATGTGACCAGTTTCAGCTCATACCCACAACACTGAAGACCAACAGGTAGAGCAGGCAATTAGAAGGACAAATAATCTGTTATTCTTTATAATGGAAAGTCTTGATTATTACTGATCAATCAGAATTGTTGAAATCAATAGGAAAGTTCACTATGCACTTAATGTTGGAAAAAGAGGAAGTTAGATTTGCAATTTCATGTTGTGATGTCTTTACAATTGGAAAGTGTGTAGCTGGTGGAGAAACTGCTTGTTTTTTGGGTTCAACACCAAACCTTTATGGGGCATTGAAGATTTGGTCATGCATAAGCTAAGAACCTATTGATACCTGACCTTCAATCTATACCAATGAAGCAAGCTGTGTCTCCAATAATCAAGCTAAGGTTTGCATTTTTAAAATTCTTCGGTATTTCAGTATTGCTTCCTTGCTTGATATTCATGAAAATGCTTGACCTCCTTTATCTATTATTTCCAGACATTTTCAAACAATGTCTTTTAGTTATTCTCCTTTTACCTGCCTGTACTGTTTTCCCTCTTCTTTAATCACCAAAATACGTTAGCATCTCTTTCGTTGAGAGCATACTCAATGAGAGAGATGCTATAAACGATCATTCCCCAGAGGCTGGATGAGAAGTATCCTCTCTGGGACTCAACACCACTCACTGTTACTTGATTCTAGACTTCCTAACAGAATGACCACAGACTGGGTTGGCAACAGAACATTGAGCACCATCATGCTGAGAACTGACGCACATCAGGGCAGTGTTCACCTATCTGTCATGATAATGAATATGTATGAGATGTACCGGAAGTCACGTGGTATGAGAGAGAGATAAGAACACAAGCAGGAGAACAAAGGAAACGGGAGAATAAAAAGACTTTACCTGATAAACTTGTGTTTAATGTTTTATTAACTTCACATTTCGGGCCACAAATGTGACATTGGCGACGAGGATGGGATTCGAACCCACGCGTGTAAAGCACAATGGATTAGCAATGTTTGCTTTCCCTGCAATGTGGATTACTTTATATTTGTAGGGTTGTAGTCTGAGTACCCATCTCTCTATTTTGGCACATGGTTTGGATCTAGGTGCATAGATCACCTCTAATGGCTTATGATCTGTGATGAGTTCAAATTCAATGCCGTATAAATATGCATGGAACCTCTCACAGGCCCATACAAGTCCGAGTGCTTCTTTCTCTGTCTGAGAGTATCTTCTTTCCACATCTGATAACGATCTGCTGGCATAGGCAATGATTCTTGGTCCTCCATCATGCATCTGGACCAACACGGCTCCTAAACCAACCGGGCTGGCATCCGCTATGAATTTGGTTGATGCCGCCGGATCGTAATATCCAAGAGTTTTTGCATCTGTCAGGCTTTGCTTCAGCACTGTGAACGCTTTCTTCTGCTCAGATCCAAAATGAAATGGTACACCTTTCCTGGTTAGTTTCCTTAGTGGTTCTGCCACTGTAGCGAAATTAGGAATGAACTTTGCACAAAAATTGACCAATCCCAGGAAACTCCTCACCTCTGTTGCGTTCTGAGGTGCATGTGCCTCTTCAATAGCCTCTAATGCAGCAGCAATGGTTAAAGCATCGGTGAGTTCCAACTCACTCTGTCTTATCCTCACTTCTCTTTTCGTTCAGGACCAGTTGGTCAACCGATCCCCTGAGCCAGCAGGCGGCATATTCCCTGCTTTCAATGTTATCCCTTTGATTCTTATATAGCCAGATGTTCAGTTCCTGACACATCCAGTCATCCTCAGATCCGAGCCTCGGCCAATATACCGAGCTCCCTTTAATAGGGCTTTTAACCCATTCCAGACAACAGTACTTAATCATGATAAGTTTGTCTTTTCCCCGGGTTCTCCCCGAACCCCAGTCAGATAACATTACTCCTAACATACTCTGTTTAGTTATCTGATCATCCAATCCTTTGTAGCTATTCAGGCGACACTGAAAGCTGTGACTACGAAGGAAGTCGAGAGAGAATCCGAACGTGATCCAGAACTCATGGAAGTAAGAGAATGCATACAGAGTGGACAGTGGGACAAGTGTACTCACAAGGCTTACATTCCCATTAGAGACGAACTTTGTTGCATCGGACAGTGTGTATTGAGAGGTTGCAGATTGGTGATACCACAAAGATTGAGACCGAAGATCGTATCCTTAGCGCATGAAGGACACCTAGGTATTGTTGGTACCAAGCAGAACCTCAGGACCAAGGTATGGTGGCCAGGTTGTGATAAAGACTTGTCATGGATGTCAAATCACAAGTAGGAGTAATCCGCCAGAACTTCCGACAGGACCATGGATCGACGTAGCTGTTGATATTCACCAACGGGTGAATCAATTATGGTAGTGATAGATTACTACAGTAGATACTATGAGTACGTGGTGTTGAAGTCCACAACCACTGAAAAAACAATACAAGCGTTAGCAGAGATATTCGCAAGATATGGATTACCTGTTACATTATACTCTGACAATGGTCCACAATTCACTTCAGAGACATTTACGGAATACATGAGGACCACAGGTATCCACCATCATAAAGTAACACTGAAATGGCCGCAAGCCAACGGAGAAGTAGAGAGACAAAATCAGTCCATTGAAAAACGATTGAGGATTGCACACGCAGAAGGACAAAATTGGCGAGAAGCATTGCTATCTTATGTGGCTGTCTATCGAGCAACGACTCATGCAACCACTGGAAAAAGTCCTGCAGAAGCATTTTTTGGGAGAAAAATCCGCACAAAAATGCCAGAAATAAAGGAAATCCGAGACGACCAGGAGATGAGGAACCACGATGCTGAAAAGAAAGGTGCAGCAAAGCTGTACACAGATTTGAAACGTGGAGCCAAGTATTCAGACATCATGCCAGGAGATAATGTTCTAGTGAGGCATGAAACTGGTGGTAAGCTAGACACACCTTATTACCATCAACCCTATACTGTCGTATCCAGAAGTGGCAGTATGGTGACAGTCAAGTCTCCGACTGGAGTCCTGTATAAGAGAAATGTATCAAGTGTAAAAAGGTACCAGTCCAGAGATACATTGAGCGAAGAGGTTGAAAGGCCAATACGAGATGCTGAAACTGAGAGACCTGATGATGTTCCAGAGGCAGTTACCAGCACTCCTGATGAAGTGACTAGAGCACCAGAAACACCCGAAGCCGTGGCGAGCAGTATTTCCGACGCCGAGAGTGAACAACCGAGAAGCGACGACAATATCGCAGGCAGGCCGAAACGAAATCGGAAAGTGCCCAAACGATACGAAGACTTTGTGCCATAATTTTAATAAGAACTTTGGGACAGTATTTAATCTTATATCATAAAGTGCATGTATGAGTGCTGTAGGAAGTAAATTTTATGTAGTTGAGTTATAGTATTACCATTAGTTATGATGTTTGTAGGTTTCTGAGGGATATTGGTAAGTGAAGGTAAAGTTTATTTCTGATTAAAGGAGGGATGTCATGATAATGAATATGTATGAGATGTACCGGAAGTCACGTGGAATGAGAGAGAGATAAGAGCACAAGCAAGAGAACAAAGGAAACGGGAGAATAAAAAGACTCTAAGAAGTTTACCTGATAAACTTGTGTTTAATGTTTTATTAACTTCACATTTCGGGCCACAAATGTGACACTATCATCTTCATTTTACCTTCCCCAAACACTGGAAATGCTCGCATCCATTTCCCACAACTTAACTGCCATGAAATTATTCAGTATTCGGGTTGCCTGACTGACCAACCATCCAGATAAGTAAAGTTTAAAATTATTTTCTCTTCTAAAAACAATTAATGTTGCTATAATTACTGTAAAAAAATAGTTTGACTTTTATGTTTCTATAAGCTACAATACCATCTGGCTTCTAATCCATTGAAGTTGAAACCATTTTCTCAGAAAAAACTTAATTTGTCTATGATTCACTGTTTGTCAACCACTGATACACATCAGTAACTGTAGTGGAGAGGGTGGAGAGCACCAAGTTCATTAAACAAGTGACCTACCGTGGACGTGCAACATCTCCTCTCTTGTCAGGAGATGCACTTACTGAGAAGACTGAAGTAGGCACCATCATGTCAACCTTCTTCAGGAGATCTTTCAAGTGCATCCTGCTGGCTGCATCAATGTGGTTTGGTTGCTGTCGAGAAATGGATCGGAGATCAATCGCAGGACCATTGGATATAATAAGGGACAAGATAAGAATTTGTCTTGTTTGTGTAAAAGAAGACAGAGGGAAGAAAGAGACAGCAATATTGACTTTTCTGGCTTTCTTTAACCACCCCCCCCCCACTTCCCCCAGCTCCGCCTCCCCCTTCCCTGTCCCCTTTTGCACAAACAGGATAAATTATTACTTCCTCGCTAATCATATTTAATTAACACCTTTGTTCATCTGCATTCCTTCCCCTTCCCTGCTTTGTCTGAATTCTGAGACTTACTGAGATTTCCTGATTTTTGCTTATTCTGCTTGTTCCTTGAAGAGCTCGGCCAAAATTGTCATCAATAGATCTTGTTTTTTTATGGATGCAGAAAAGACTGGCTGAGTTCCTTCAGCATTTTGGTGTGCTTTTACAGAGAGAGAACAGAGCAAGGGTAACATTATTTTAGTCATGTGATGTTTGTTCAGAAGTCTGATAGCTCTGATATTTCCTTGGAATGTTGAAGTTCAACATTACCTTCCTGTTTGACTTTAATGAAATAAAGTAATTCACTTTGTAAAAGACATGGAAACCAACATCTAGATTCCTTTATTGTCATGTAATAGTACAGAACATGTAAATTCACAAAATTGCCTTCAGCCAGACATAAGGCAGATAAAGGGTGGCCCTTACAATATGAGAGGAAGAGAAGCAAAAGAGAGTCCCTTCAGAGTCACTGAGTGTTCTTGGATTTGCCTCCAGCATTCCCACATCTTCTGCAATGTGAGCTCCAGATTGAGGCCCTTCAGGTGCTCTTCTTGCCCTCACCATGCTATCAAATCCCAGCTCTGATATCTGGATCCCAAGGCAGTCTCCAGCAGCCCACAGACCCTGTGGATCCGCTGCTGTGGACACCATCCTGCAGGGTCATCTTCTCTCCTTCTCCTTCTCAATGTGGGGGAAGGGAGAGTGACGCCCGTTGCTGGATTTCTGTTCCCCAGAGTCTGCAACCCCTCATGGCCGCTGCTGAGCCTCGGGTCCACCAACTTGAGCACAGACACATAGTTGCATGATTTTCTTTTTAAAATAACATTGGCTCCTTTAGCAGGCCATCTAATGCCTGCACGGATCTGTCAGAGTTAAGACCAGGCAGTTGAACCTTTCACAACAGCACTGAGCCTCTGTTCTCTGCTCTCCCAGGTACACACCAACAGCAATGCTGCTGTTACAGTGGTTGCAGCTTAAATATTTGTCCTTATTGCTCTTTCACTTTGGATCTAAAAATTATGCTTCAAAAATTAAGGTAATCTTTACGTGGCACAGATGACCATGGTTTTTCCAATCAGTCTGTCGTGATATTAAATAATCTTTTGTACCATCTCTTGTCATTGGCATTTCTGTATCCACTCCAAGATATAAATAAAATTATATTTTATTCTGTATCAGCAAAGATTATTTATGTATTATTCCTGTTTATAAAATTTGTCAGTTTATTATCCATTTCCTAAAATAACAATTTTAATTTCAGGTTTATTCCTGAATCTCCACGCTGGCTGATATTAAATGGAAGGTCAAAGGAGGCCGAAGAATTGCTCCGAAATATTGCAAAGAAAAATGGTGTTGTGGCTCCAAATGTCCTCTTCAGTGATCTTGAGGTATCATTTGTGGTCATTCAGCTCTTTAATAGAGACATCCTTCCTTATCCCCTTTATTTGCTTGAGTATGGATCCATTTTTGTAGGTCATATATGAACTGTAGAACTCTGTGTCGTTTATTTCATTCCACTTTCACCCAGAAGCAAACACACAAGAATGTTTCCAGAAAGAATTACTATACTGAATGGTTACCAATTGGAACATGAGAACCAAGATAAATAATCCTTTGTAACTTTTATGGACAATGATTGTATTAGTAAAGGTACAAGCACAGGCTCAGTTATGATTTATTCTTTGCTACATTGATTACAGTTTGCTTTCCTTCCTCTTCCATCCCTAAAAAAGTGGTTCTCAACCTTTTTCTTTCCACTCACATACCACTTTAAGTAAACCCTATGCCATAGGTGCACCTAAAGTGGTATGTGGATGGAAAGAAAAAATTTGAAAACTACTATTTTAATTGTACCTAATTGACTCGTTATGTGCACGGTTTCATAACTCCAAAGGAAATGGGCCAATGACAATTTTTCTCAAGCAAAATATTTCAGCTATAATTGTGTCTAGAACAGTGATTCTCAACCGTCCCTTCCCACTCACATACCACCTGAAGGAATCCTTTACTAATCACAGAGCACCGAAGGCATAAGGATTACTTTCAGTGGCATGCGAGTGGAAAGGAAATGGTTGAGAACCACTGCCTAAAATATGCCAGCAATGTAATTCCACAATGCCTATTACATTCATTAAATTCATACCAGTCAATATGTATATGGGAACAAATAGTATTACGTGTGAAAACAAAAAAAAAATGAAAGGGTCCTGGTTTTGGCAATATTATGTCAATAATCTCGATGAGAATTAAATGTTAAACTCTGAGTGTCCTAGTGATGGCAGCAGAGATGATAAATAAGATGTTTAAAAAGGCTGGCACTTATGCAGTCTCCTCATTGACTACTCCCGTGTCTCCATTGATACTGCCAGACTTTCTCCATTCCTCTGCAAGTTAATTGCTCCAGATTCCAGTAACTGAAGTCACTTACCTTCATAAATTCAGGCATAGAATACAAGAGCAGGGAGGCTATGGTACAACTTTCTAAAACATTGGTTCAGCTATGGCTGAAAAGTGTGTAGACTTCCTTCCCCATGTTATAGGAAGACGATGGAGAAGGTACCACATGATTCTATTAATAAAACGTTTCAGTTAGAGTGGAAAAGTTGAGCTTGTTGGCCTTTGATAATGGTCATAGACAGGGTGGATAGCAAGAAACAAAGAAAATGGAGCTGGAGCTGCTGCAATGGTAGAACTGTTTGCTGGTGTGGATCCATAGAGAATGGAGAGAGGAGAGACAGTATTCCCCCAAGGGGGTTCTACCACTCCATTCAACTACCGACACCTCTGTACAGGATTTAAATGGCCCTTTAAAGGAGCCAATGGTGGTTCATTTTAAAATCCTGCGACCACGGTGTCTGGGCCCAAGATGGTGGTGCCTGTGTTCAGCAGCAACCTCAAGGGGTGCAGAACCAGAGGAATTATGCAGGGCACCAGAAAACAGCGAGACCAGCCCTGAGAAGGTGAAGTAGAGATAATGACCCTACAGGATGGTGGCCACAGCAGTGGACCAGTAAGGGGCCCATTCCAGAATTGTGGATACATTTCAAGTATAAAAATAGGAATGAAATCAATTAACTAACAGAAAAATTAGTCAACTCTGGAATAGGAAAATTGGGTCACATATATATAGTCAACAAATATAATACGGTTTGAACCCCTGTCTTCCTAAGAGAACTTTTGTCTCTACATCCATGAATTCAACTTTAAGTATAATAAGTTAGAGAATTTTTTGTTTTGGAGTAAAAATATCAAAACATTTAACTGAAAAGTTGCCAAGATGGTTTCCATTTTCTCTAAACATAGCCTTAAAAATGAATGAAATGCTTTAAAATTTCATGTAGTAAAAATGTTAGTCATGACATAACTTCTGATCATTGTGTTAACAAAATAAAAACACATCTAATGATCATTTTTAAAGAAAAACTTTAAACGAACCGATTGATTGTAACCGATTGATATAAATGACAGAGTTGACCACCCCTGCCTGACACTGAATTTTTTAAAACTATTTTTAAAAGTAACAACAATTATTTAATGCTAACAAATATATCTGAATTACAGATCTTTCATGAACTTGAATAATAATTGCATGTGTCTCATGCATTACTAATCTGGAAAATAAAATGGCTTTCAAAAGTTTTTTGATTGACAGGGATCATATTGTAGCAAATTTGGGGGCAGCCAGGAATTAAACTCATCTTGCAATATAATCAGTCAGCTAAAGAGTCCAATCTATTAGTCAAGGGCGAGAGAACCTACACATATATGGTTATTATGCTGCCCCCTTCAGGAAGAATGGCCCCCATGCTTCGCCATACCAGCTTCCTTATGACCTAAGCATGCTAATCATTCATTGGCAATTTCTGCCCATGGTTCTTTGCTTATTTCTACATGATATCCTGCCACTGAGGTTTGTTGTGGGATGAAACTGAGGACATAATCAAAAGAAGCAACAAAAGTATCCTCAACAGTTTTGCTATAAGAAGCAATTTCTCACCACTTTGTGCATGCAAATGCATGTGTCTTGTTGACCTCGACAATGGTCCCAGGATAAATTTTATCATCATATTTGATGACACACCACTATCTAAGGATATATTTTTGGACAGTGATCATTTTCTTTTTCAGCAAAATCTTTATATTTTTTAATTTCTCTGTATAATTTGGAGTTCTCCTGCTTTATTTGTCTTCATCCTGACCTCCTTTGTCTGAATATAGGATATAACCAAAATTGTTAGTAAAAAAATGTAACATAGTGCATCTTTAATTAAAATGTGTAAACAAAACATGTATAAATTATGGGGTGTACCTTCAAGACACAATACCTTGGAAGAAACAGTCAATTACGATCATCTTGACAATCCTAACAATCAAAAACATCACACTTTTCTCAATCTACCTATGACTTACTTTCCAGTTTCTCTATATAATATAATAGACTCAAGGACCTATACACTCAATTTACCTGGATGTCCTGATTCAAGGTCTGGTCCTTGACTTGGTGGTGGTGTCATCTCTACAAGTCTCTGTCTTCTTGCTCTACATCTCTGCTATACCTCTCTCCAATACCTGCGCTTGTACCTTAGTTCCCTTTCATCCAAATGACCACTGTGCTTGCTGCCCTGCATTTCTCCTTTTGTGCCATCTATTTCTGTCTTTTTGCAAATGTTCTGCCTTCCTTTTAGGGTCACCATCTCACCATGCCCTCTATTGCCACTGTTTTTCTGACAACTTCATTGACCTAGAACAGAAATTATTCAATTTCCTTAATGTGGAATGCTATACCACAAATATACCCTTTACAGTAAAATAAACCAGCAGAATCCATAATAAAAGTAAAATAATGCAAAATGCTTCAATGTTACTCATTGTCAACTCTTTTAGCATTAAACAGTTTCAACTATTAACAGAGTTGACATTTTCCACCATTTTGTGCCTTAATTCCATGTGCTAAACTTGAACCAAATACCACATGGCATGTCTAAAAGATGAATTTCATCTTATTACTGTTTTTTTTTAATTGATTGAGAGATTCACTGCAATATCACCCTTTCATCTGGAAAAAGTGGGATGAGTCAAAGGAGAAATTGTTGAGGATGAGGACAAGTTTTGCCAGCTAGGGGAGGGTGGTGGTGGAGAGGGATTGGTTGTGTTTGTTGTTCAGAAAGAAACAAAGTGCTTTAAAGCCTTCAATATTGGAGATGGATGTGTATAAGGATTGGATATTCATGGTAAATATGAAGTAATCGAATTCAGGGTAATGGAAATTGTTGCCTGGACATAGTGGGGAGGGACTGGACCAGGGGGACAAAGCAGAGTCGAAGTAAGCAGTGATCAATTTGGTGGGGAACACGCTGACATGTTGGGACTGAGGGGAAAATTAGGTTTGTGGACCTTGGGTAGGAGGTGGAAATGGTTCAGTTTCTATCATGTTGACAATTCTAACAATCAAAAAAACACACTTTTTCTATCTACCTATGAGTTACTGTGCAGTTACTCCATATAATATAATAGACTAATGGACCTCTGCCATCATCTAATCATGCGGGGATGGGAAACAATAAGGTTGTAGTCTGTGCCAGGAAGGAGACCAGAAGTGATAAGTTCAGAGATGGTGCATGGTACAGTGGTTTTGGTGGGGACCTGTTGGAGGGGCAAGTAAGAGGAGGCATCTGAGAGTTGTCATCTGGCTTTGGCCAGATAGAGGTCAGTGCATCAGGCCACAACAGCTCCACCCTTGTCTGCAGATTTGAAGGTGCGTTTCAGATTGGTGTGGAGAGAGTGGAGGCCAGCATTCCGTGCTGGCGAGATTGGAATGAGTGAGGGGAGTAGTGAAGTTGATTCCATTGATGTCATTGTGACAGTTGGAAATATAAATGTCCAGCGCAGATAGAAGACTGGAATGTGGTGTCCAGGAGGAGGATGAAGGTTTAAAATGGGAGAAGGGGATGGAGAATCGTGGATGTGGAAGTCAGCATGGAGATGAAGCCGACAGAAGAAAAGTTCAGCACCATGGCATGCACGTTAAGGGGTGAGCGAAGGGAGACTAAGGTGAAGCCTCTACTGAAGACAGCGCATTTGGTCTCCAAGAAGGAAAGATCAGAGGGGGGTAGTAAAGACTGCGCAGGGGTTACAGGGAGGTTCAATGAGGTGGAGGGTGTCGAGGAGGGGAGGTGGATGGAGTGAATCAGGAAGTAGAGGGTAGGAAGAGTCCAAGCGAGAGAAGAGAGGATTGGGAAATTCAGAGGGTGGAGAGAGAGAGAGGTCCATGTGATCCTGGAGCCAGGATGGGGGTTCTCAACAGAGGCGTGGTCCTTTAGGTCACAGGGGCCAAGGTGGAAATCCATGTCTGAAGCTTGGTTCTTTCGGTCGGCGAGTTCAAGGTGAATGTTTATTTTGGAGGCTTGATCCTGTAGGTCGCCAGGGCCAAGACAGAGACCCACATATTATCTTTTATGATGGCACAAAACAGGATGGGAAGGTTGCACCTTGGATGGTAGTTCCCAACTAGCAGCCCCAGGGTTCCTTGATGGCCTTTTTCAACTCACCCATGCCTCTGATCATCAGAAACATTAAAACAAATCAATTCAAATTTTTGAAAATATTTTGAATTTAAAATTGCATAACCAGCAAGACACACATTAAAAATATAAAAATAAAGCAAGGTTGAGAGTCCATTTAAATAAGAGGGGTTGTGCTTCGGTACAGCAGGTATAAAGAGAAGGGCCAAATGCAATGTGCTGAGTCCTGCATCAGAACAGAGATCAGATGTAAGCATATTATAGCTCAGTATGTTAATGCTGAGCCTTAACTCTTAGCTCAAGGTAGTTCAAGATTCATATAACGTAGTTTATGCCGGAAATATGACAGGGTCTCTCATGGTAGGCTGATCCAGAACATACAAATGCATAGGGTTCATAGTGAATTAGTTAAGTGGATACAGAGTTTGCTGATCCATAGAAGACAAGGTGATAATGGAGAAAGAGTGTATTTCTAGCTACAGATCCAAGACCGGGAATGTTGCACAGGGATTGTTGTTGGGACACCTATTGTTTGCGAGATATAGATATGCAAAATTAGGTGGATTGTTAGTAAGTTAGCAGATGATACAAAAATTGCTAGAGTTATGGCTATCAAAGAATACAAAAGGATATAAATTATTTACAGATATGGGCAGAGAAATAGTAGATGGAGTTTAATATGATCTCTATGTTCTATTTAAGTGTGATATGTTGGATCTCAGAATGTCAAATGTGAAAGAAAAATGTACAGTAAATGATAGAACTCTTAGAAGCATTAATGTGCAGAGGTATCTGGGAGTTGAGGACTATAACTCCTGGGGGGTGATAAGGTGGCAAAGAAGACTCATGGCATCCATGCCTCCACTGGTTTCTCAGGAGAATCACAGGATAAACAGTGACCTTTCCCACATGGTAAAGGTGTCACACATTGGGTGAGGTGAAATAAACTTAAGGGTGATGTGCAGGGAAGATTTTTATAGAGTGCCTGGAACAGGCTGCCAGGAGTTGATTTGTAAGTCGATACAATGGCTTCATTAAAAAGAATTCGAGATATACACATGAATACAAAGGGTACGGATGGATGTTTATAATGTGCAAGCAATGGAGTTTTACTTTGCTTTGGACATTATGTTTGACAAAGACATGTGACCAAAGGGTCACTGTGCTGTACTTTTCCATGTTACAATGTTTCATGATCATTAATACCAATTTGATCTTACAGTAAAAGAACCTAATAATGATTTCTGTTAATCTACAAGAAAACTATATCTCTTTTTTTTTCATTCCAGCTTGAAGATATGAAGGCTAAAAGTGCACAGTCTTATACAATTTTTCATTTGGTAAAAACTAACAACATCCGACTCATTACTATCATCAATATGCTGACATGGTGAGTATTTCATCAATCATAGTTCAGTAGGAGGGCACTGGTTCCATGATATCTACAATGACGCTTTATGTCCCCTACATCATTTCTACCCATATCTCTGCAAATCATAATCACATATTGCATTAAATCGCTCATCTTCATTTTGCTGCTCATTCGTTTGCCAATCATCGTGAATCTATACCTTCAGTAATTTACCAATCTTACATTGGGAATTGTTGCCTGAAATATCGTCACAGCACATAGAAGCAGATAAATTGGCCACTGCATGGCATATCAACACAATTTTGATCATGGATTTGCCACATGGGTGCTGTTTCATTTATAGAAAGTGCCAACATTTGGATGACAGAAAAAAAGACAGCACTTTTATCGAAAGTTAAACAGAAGAGTGTGCAGATGCTATGTAATGCAATCAATAACCACAAGCAGACTCAAAGTGAGTGATTAAAGGCTTCAATATCCTGCAACATCAGGCATATCTCTGCATGCTGCCGGCCTAGATCCAAGGCTGGTAAGGAGGGAGGAGAACAGGGCTATTAGCCTTTATTGGGAATCTTATGGGAAGGAGTTTCAGAGTTATGTGGGCCAGCCTATACAATCAAATGAGGTCACCCTGCACTACCGTGTTCCACCACACGCGATTGTGGTTTAATGCACAGAAATGCTGGAGAAATTCGGCAGGGCAAAATTCTACATTTTGCTTCTATTTATGAAGTCCATCATCTTGCCTTCTTCATTAATTGTTCTGTCATCCTATTTGCTTCAGCTTTACAGACTTGTGCATTGAAATGCCAGTTGATGAAGTAGATGTGGTCAAACAATAATCATGGCTTTTATTAGTAGAAACTCATGGTGCAATAATGAAAGACAATAGGTGCATACACAGTTATACCCAAGGGGAGTGTCCTTAACAGTAGAGATAATGCACAGCCAATGTTAGTACAGCAAGGCTCGCCAGTGGGGAGACAGCCAGCTTGGAAGACATTCACCACATGCATCTCCTAGATTTTTCTCTTTCCACCTACACAAAATTATCATTAGTTTGCAATCCCTCTCTATTACTCTCAAAATGTATCCTATTTTGCCTCCAACTTTCAGCTACCTTAAAACCAGAAGAGTTTTTGCCTGTTTAATCCATTTTGAGTCCCATAGCTTCACAAATAAATGGCAATAATAATTACAAATTAAATTATCTCTGAATTCATCCTTTTGATCAAGGTTCCTTTATTGTCATATATTAGTACAGGTCTAATAATATTACACAAAATTGAATTTCAACATACATCATTACATGGTGCATATGAATGGTGTATCTCCTGTCATGTACTTTGGCTGAGTCTCTCAATAGCTGTGTGGATCATAGGTAGCCTGCACACTAAACAATCATTTAGGCAGGGGAAGGATAAGACGGCAATAGAGTTGTGTTTCATAATAATGCAGAGCACTTGATTTTACAATAAATTCCAAAGTAAATGCTGCTGTTTCTCATTGAAGTATGGTTATTTCTGCAAGGTTAACTGGCTGTGTTTGAAGCTTGTTTACATTTTCTATTACTTGGGAATAATATGTAAACCAGATTTGTGTCTGCCTTCTGTTGGGAGATGGAAAATGCAATGTCAAAAGGGAATAAAGTGGTTTTAAAAGGAGTTTTATGATTTGTTGCAGGATGATTATAACAGTTGGATACTATGGCCTGTCATTAAACACTTCCAATCTTCATGGCAATGACTATTTGAACTGTTTCTTCTCTGCTGCCATTGAAGTTCCTGGATATATAGCAGCCTGGTTTTTTCTTTGGAAGTTTTCTCGCAGGCTCAGCCATTCAGGCACACTTCTTCTCGGTGGAGTTATTCTTTTACTCATCCAATTCATAACTTCAGGTAAATAACACTGGACAACAATTATTTTTCAAAAGGTTTGCTCCCTGAAATAAAAATTGGGGATTATGATAGACAACTTCAAGGTGAACACATTGATATGTTCAGATTTGCTGCATCATGTAGGAAGTTGGAGAAACATTAAATTAACTTTTATTGAATTTAGCATGTTTAATCACATTATGTTGGTGACACTTTGCATTAGTTCAACTGATCTAAAAATGTTTTGCCACTGATTTTCATTTGTTTATAGCATCTGATGCCTCTAGTGTCAGTATCTAACAATAGTTGGCCAGCAATGATGGGTTCCAGTTGCCCTGAAACCTTTTTTCCATGGTTGCAATGTTTGTAATTGACTGCACCAAGATCAGCAGGGAAGATGTCCAAGTGTAGATACAGAAATGAATTTCAGAAATGGAGAATGTGAATGCAGAAGATGAGAACATCTGTCTCAAAGAATGTAATCTAGCACCTTCCTTGTTCATTGGTTTCACAAAATGTTGAAGGCTGAAATGTTCATACTTGTTGACAGCAAAACCCATCCTTGCAGTGTTGAACTGAGTACTTTGTTTTTGCTTTTGACAAACCTAACTCCCTGACCAGTTCATAGAATTCTGGCTGTGTTATCAAATGAGTAAAACCAGGCATAAACGGTTCAACATCTGGATCAGTGTTGTTTTCCACATCTGGTTCATGCATTGAGGCATCCTCATCTGCTTTATCTAGGCTCCTTGTCTCTGGTGGATTTGGAACTGGCAAACTGTGGTCATGCAGAACTAGTCACATGGGTGACACAAATTGGTGTATTCAATAGTTTCTGTATTTTTAGAAAAAATGCCAGATACATCGGTCAGACAGAAATAACAGTCCATCACGTGATCCTTCTGTTCTCACCATATCATTGGGTCTGAAAATGCTATTAAATTCAGAGTATCTCTGAGCCAAGCTCTCAGGTTGACTGCACATGTTGCACAACAAATGTGAAGAGCCCAGGGTTTGTCTTTGACACCAATTTTATGTGAAGTAGAGCTCATAGGTTTTCTTAATAATTGCAGTCATGCTGTGTTTTTGAGCAAACTGCAAATATAACAGTATGTATCACAGCTGTTGTGACATTGATGAAACATTTCTGCTGAATGTGATCACCCTGAAGACTATAAATGCTATTGTTAAGTACACTCACTGTGCTATTGCATGAATTCCATGTGCATCAACATGCGTTCAATTAATGTAATAAAATATCACTCTAATACAGGCAGTCCCCGGGTTAAATATGAGTTCCATTTCCTAGGTCTGTCTTTAACCCAAAGTTGTATTTAAGTTGGACCTGTATGTACAGTCCTTATTTACCATCAATTGTTTATCTTAGTGTATAATATATATTTTACCTTTATATGCATATAAAACACTTCCCATACACTAAAACATTTTAAACAGTATAATACAGTATATAATAATGTAGTACATAATAATAAAACAGGTAATCATACTTATAATCACACTTTAAGGCCAAGCAGTGGCCATTTTGCAGGGCCAAGCGGTGACCATTTTGCGGGACGTTGTGATGGTGCATGCTCCTTCTCCTCCCCCTCCCTCCCCTCCCCTCTGCCTGGGTTGCTCATCCCTTCATGAGTAAAGCAGACGGCTCAGAATGCAGTCCTGTGTTGCTCTGGTACTAACAGAGATTGTGGTGGACACATTCCTACCTACCCTCACTAACTGTGGTCTAAAGGTGAGGAAATCCAGGATCCAATTACACAGTGGGGCATTGAGTCCCAGGTTTTAGAGTTTGCTGATCCATTTTGAGCAGATGATGGTGTTCATTTCTGAGCTGTCGGCAATAAAGTGCATTCTGATATATGCATTGTTGCTGTCCAAAGCTTTGTATTCCAAGGCTTTGTGTGGAGCCAGTGAGATGGCATCTGCCATACAACTGTTGCTCAGATAGGCAAATTGGAACCGATCTATGTTACCACTCAGACAGGAGCTGATAGGTTTCAACACCAGTCTCTCAAAACACTTCATCCCTGTGGATGTGATTTCCACTGGTCAGAAGTCATTTCAACAGGTTACGACAATCTTCATGGGCACAGGTATGATTGAGGCCTGCTTGAAACAGGTGGGTACCACGCTGTGCCGGGGTGAGATGTTGAAGGTATCTATGAATGCATTGGCAAGTTGGTGAGCACAGGTTTTCAGTAATCAGCCAGTTCCTTAACTCTGATTTTCCAAAGTTCTTTTGATTCATGAAATCTTTACTTTAAATGAGGAAAATTGTACTTGTGCTCTGCTTTTATGAAAGGTGTGAGAAGGAAACCAGTAACACGTTAAATTAATTAATAAGTTGGTGGAAAGGGTTAACTTCTTTTTTTGGGCCAAAGATAAAACTACATTATTAAAGCACCTGTAAGGGCTTGTTTCCAGGTTGGATATGTTCAAAGTATATTAATCTATTGAGTGGATAAAATCTCTGAAAGACTGTTTCTTAAAGTCTGAATATTGTGCAGAACTATTCCAAAGCCATTGTATCTTTGTATCATCACTGTTTTAAGAAATGAAAGTTTTATCAGTGCAGTTACATAAGCAGTACCAATTAAAAATGTGATAGTCTTGTATTTCTCCTTATCACCTGGTGACAAACAAGTTCTGAGTCCTAAAGCTTTTTGTGATCACATCCAACCTTGACATGTTAACATACCATCTTCATCCTCTGTCAATCAACTCGATGGTCTCTAAAGGAACAGTGATATATTTCCAGCTTAGGATGGTTCTAATTTGAAATGGAGACACCAACTGATGATGTTCCCAAGGGTCTGTTGCCCTTGTCTTTAAAAGGGCAGTAAGAAAATACAACTCTTCACTTTGTATTATTAGACAAAGCCAGCTGTGATGTTCTTCAGCAAGGTATTCGATGCAACTCACATTCAATGCTGTATCTCTTTGGCCTTGTGCAGTTTTATAACACTGTTTTGTAACATTATATAATAGCCCCTTTTCATTGCTCATTTCTCTCATGGATTAAATTGTATGAAACCAATATCATTGATTTCCTCACCAGCAGGATTCACAAATACCTGTTATCTTTGACATGCCATTGCCCGGACATGGATTTTGAGTATGCTGGACTTTACAGCATTGTGTTATTTAGTTTTGTTCAACAGGTCATTCTGCATCTTGTTGTAAATTTGATCTGGTGGATGTTAGCACATGATTGGGATGAAAGTGGACAGATGACAAGATAGACACAACAAAAATCAGTCCACTTTTGATGTGCTGTTGAAGTTTTGAGTTTTTCTTAAGTATCCCAATCCATAGTTTTGCCCCAAGATTTGGGGACATTAACTGGGAAATACCAATTCCTTTCTGGTTGTGTGCACCCTGGAGTTCCTGTGTTTTAAAAAAAATAAATGTAATTTGGCAACTCAGAATGAACAGGGTGTCTTTATACTATGTCTCTCAATTTCATCTGTCAAATAAGACTAATCCAAATGTTTCAGGTCTTATTTCATGACCGTATGCTGTGAATGTAGATGTGTCCATTGGAGAAATATGTTGAAAATACTGCAAGAAAGCCTTACCAATTATTAATTTTAATGAATGAGGAGCCCATCAATACATCCTGATTTATGCATCCATCTGGCAAATGTTTATGGCAGAAGCAGGTAAACAAAAAATCTACTCATGTTTAGGCAGATGACAGGATTATACAGACAAGTACAAAGAAATAAATGCACCAAGTTTATGATTGTTTCTGGTTTATTTAGACATTTCAGGACTTGTCACTGTTCTGGTGATGATGGGAAAACTTGCCACCACCTGTGCCTTTGGCATGGTTTATGTCTACACCTCAGAACTGTATCCAACAGCCATAAGAAACACGGGCATTGGAGTGAACTCAATGGCCAGCAGGCTGGGAAGTATCCTCTCACCTTATATTTTTTACCTTGGTAAGATCATTGCTTGATTGTTTGTACGTCAGTGAAATAAAACTATTTTCTGATTTTCTGGCAGTGCCCCAGAATCCACAAGGAATTTAAAACACACTGTTTTTGTGCAAATGGGTAGAGATAAATAATTCAAATAAAGTCATTCCTTCCATTATCTTCTATTATTTCTATTCCATTTGTTGAGACCAAGAATTAGAGCATTTAGTGAGATGGTGAATATTCATAGAAATTAGAATAAACTTTAGAAGTGTCAGCTCTTTCAGTGATCATGAAGAAGGAACCAAGGATTTACAAGAGCCCTTTTAATTAATCATTATGTTTGTAGGTTTGAGCCACTTGCATTACGATAGTTCCGTTATTCTGTACTAATGTGAACCTCCAGTTCAATCCAGATCTTGGATGTGTCACTATGGATGCTACAGTTCTCCCAGTGACCACATGGATCTCACCCTGCATCCTCAAGATACGTGGTTGTCATGATAATGAATATGCATGAGATGTATGCAGATAGAGGTTGAGCTATTAACCTGACGGGAGGTCAGAGGGCATGCGTGCGAGGAATGCAGGCGCGGAATGGTGGAATAATGGAAGCAGAGAAATAAATACAAGCCAATGTTGAACGGGTAAATCATGTGTTGATGGTGCTATCAATTTCACATTTCGGGCCACCAGTGTGACATTGGTGACGAGGAGAAACATTTTGGATTTTGAATCTGTGGCTTTGAGCTGGAACGTTTCATCATGGCAGTCATTGGAGCTGAATTTCTAGCACTTCACCGTGTTCCTCATTTTGACCCGACGGGCGATGCAAGCACTGAGAGCGTGAAGTGGAAGGCATGGCTTGAAGAGTTTGAAGCTTACGTCAACAGTCGTGGCCTATTTCTCGATGGGAGCATGGCGGAGCAGAAAGCGCAGCGGAGGGCGTTACTTCTCTTCACCCCAGGACCTGCAGTTCGGGAAGCTTTTAAGATGCTTTTGAATACTGGAAGGAAAGAGGCATACCAGAAAGCTGTAGATGCATTGAATGCACACTATGTGGTGACACCGAATGTTACATTTCAACGCCATTTGTTTCGCAAAACAAAACAGGAAGATGGGGAAATGGTCGCCCAGTACGTGACGAGATTGCGACAACTGGCTGTTGGATACAATTACGTGGCAGCTGATTTGGACAACCAGTTATTGGATCAAGTCGTGCAGCACTGCAGATCAGACAAACTCAGAAGGTGACTGCTGGAAAAAGGGGGTGAGTTGAAACTTACCAATGCTTTAGCAATTGCTGCTGCATTAGAGGCTGTTGAGGGGCAATTTCATACCATGAAACTGAAAGACAACTCAAGCCAGCCCAGTAAAGACAAAGTTGGCAACAAGTAAATAGGCTCTCGCATAGCCATAGCCAGCCAAGAAATATGCCGACACATGACTTGGAGTGTTACAGATGTGGAGTCAGAGGTCATTTTGGAAAAGACCCATGCTGCCCAGCAAAAGGCAAAGTTTGTAGAAAGTGTGGAGGTAAAGACCACTTTGCAAAGAAGTGCAAAAGCAAGTCAAATGCAAACCAGAATGGGAAGAATACAGCTTCTAAGGGCAAAGCTTGGGGGAAAGGAAAGTCTCCTGGAAAGAAAGGCAATTATGGACAGAGAAAGCAAGGCACTATTCGCCATATAGGTGACCCAGAAAGTGACGATGATAACGACCACCAGGATGGGCAGAAATACTATCAGTTTACATTGAATGATGACCATCATGAGAAAGTCCCAGTGATAATTGGTGGTGTGACAGTTCCGGTCATTGTAGACTCAGGCAGTGACAGTAATGTAATTGACCGACATTTATGGGAGAAATTGAAAAAAAAAGATCATTTGTACATCAAAGAAGTGTTCAAAGAAACTGTATCCATACACAGCAACCAAGCCATTGCAGACCATTGGATGTGTCACTGCGACTGTTGAAGCTGGTGACAAGCACATCGAAGCAGAGTTTGTTGTCATAGACGAGAGGGGAGAACCATTGCTGAGTAGACGCACGGCGCAAGATCTGGCAATACTTCATATTGGAGCTCGTGTTAATTCAGTTCAGTCATATGAGGATGTGAAGCAAGAATTCCCCGCAGTTTTCCAGGGAGTAGGAAAGCTGAAAGGTCGACAACTAAAGCTAGCAGTGGACAAAACGGTCAACCCCAAGGCACAACCAGTGAGCAGAACCCCATTTGGACTTCGTGGGAAAGTCGAGGCCAAAATCAAAGAGTTCATTGAGCAAGACATTATTGAACCTGTAGAACATTCAACGCAATGCGTCAGCCCAGTAGTGATCGTGCCCAAACCAAATGGTGACATGAGACTGTGTGTTGATATGAGGATGGCCAATGAAGCTATAATTCGAGAATGACACCCCATACCAACAGTAGAAGAAGTACTCCAGGAGTTAACAACCAGTCAGGTGTTCTCAAAAATCGATTTAAAATGGGGCTATCGTCAACTAGAGCTGGACCCAGAATCCAGGGACATGACAACATTTGTGACTCACTGTGGATTGTACCGGTACAAGAGGCTATCGTTCGGCATCAATGCAGCTCCTGAGATCTACCAGTACGAAATCCATCGAGTGATTAAAGGCATTCCTGGAGTCGCCAACATTTCTGATGACATCATAGTCCATGCGGCTACACAGGAAGAGCATGACAGACGGTTGAGGCTTGTGCTATCCAGACTATAGGGGGCAGGCCTTACTGTGAATGGAGACGAGTGCCAGTTCGGTGTCTCAGAGATGGACTTCATGGGACACAGGCTTACACGGGAAGGACTGAACCCAGCTGATGCCAAGGTGAAAGCTGTGGCCGATGCACATGAACCCCAGAATGAAACGGAGATGAGGAGTTTCTTGGGATTGGTCAATTATTGTGCAAAGTTCATCCCTAACTTTGCTACACTGGCAGAACTACTGAGGAAACTAACCAGGAAAGGTGTACCATTCCATTTTGGCCCTGAGCAGAAGGAAGCATTCACAGCTCTGAAACAAAGTCTAACAAATGCCGATACTCTTGGGTATTATGATCGGGATGCACTAACCAAAGTCATAGCGGAAGCTAGCCCTGTTGGTTTAGGAGCCGTGTTGGTCCAGACGCATGATGAGGGACCAAGAATCATTGCCTATGCCAGTAGATCTTTGACAGACATTGAAAGGAGATATTCTCAGACAGAGAAAGAAGCACTCGGACTTGTATGGGCCTGCGAGAGATTCCATGCATATTTGTATGGCATTGAATTTGAACTCATCACGGACCATAAACCATTGGAGGTGATCTATGCCGCCAAGTCCAAACCGTGTGCCAGGATAGAACGATAGATGCTCAGACTCCAACCGTACAAGTACAGAGTAGTCCACATTGCTGGGAAAGCAAACATTGCTGATCCACTGTCCAGATTGTTGAAAGATGGATGCCCAGAATCCAAGTCAGAACTGAGGACAGAAGCAGAGAGCTTTGTATGCTTCATAGCTATCCAGTCGACACCGGGTGCTGTGACAATGAGGGAAGTCGAGAGAGAGTCCGAACATGACCCAGAACTCATGGAAGTTAGAGAATGTATCCAAAGTGGACAATGGGACAAGTGCACTCACAAGGCATATGTTCCCATTAGAGATTAACTTTGTTGCATCGGGCAGTGTGTGTTGAGGGTTTGTAGATTGGTGATACCACAGAGGTTGAGACCGAAGATCGTATCATTAGCTCATGAAGGACACCTAGGTATTGTTGGTACCAAGTAAAACCTCAGGAGTAAAGTATGGTGGCCAGGTTGTGATAAAGACGTGGAGAAATTTGTCAAAACCTGCCATGGGTGTCAACTCACAAGTAGGAATAATCCCCCAGAGCCGATCCGGAGTACACAACTCCCGACAGGACCGTGGATCGATGTAGCTGTTGACTTTCTCGGACCTTTACCAACTGGCGAATCAATCATGGTAGTGGTGGACTACTACAGCAGTATGAGTACTCTGTGATGAGGTCAACGACCACTGAAAAAACGATACAAGCATTGGCAGAGATCTTCGCGAGACATGGATTGCCTGTTACACTATACTCTGACAATGTTCCACAGTTCATCTCAGAGACATTTGCTGAATATATGAGGACCACAGGCATCCACCATCACAAAGTGACTCCTAAATGGCCGCAAGTTAATGGAGGAGTAGTGAGACAAAATCAGTCCATTGAAAAATGACTACGGATCACTCATGCAGAAGGACAGAACTGGAGAGAAGCATTGCTATCCTATGTAGCTGTCTATCGGGCAACCCTTCATTGAACCACAAGAAAAAGTCCAGCAGAAGTACTCTTCGGGAGGAAACTCCGCACAAAAATGCCTGAACTGAAGGAAATCAGGGACGACCAGGAGATGAGGGACCACGATGCTGAAAAGAAGGGGGCAGCAAAGCTGGATGCAGACTCGAGACGTGGGGCCAGGTACTCAGACATCATGCCTGGAGATAATGATCTTGTGAGGCAAGAGAGTGGTGGTAAGCTAGACACACCTTATTACCATCAACCCTACACTATTGTATCCAGAAGCGGCAGTATGGTGACAGTCAGGTCTCCAGCTGGAGTCCTCTACAAAAGAAATGTGTCTGGTGTCAAAAAGTACCAATCCAGAGCGGCACTGAGTGAAGTGGTTGGAAATCCAGTACGAGTTCCTCAACCTGAGGGACCAGACGACGTTCCAGAGGTAGTTACCAGTTTTCCCGATGAAGTGGCCAGAGTACCAGAAACACCAGAGGCCGTAGCAAGCAGTGTTTCCGGTGCTGAGGGTGAGCAACCAAGTTGCGACAGTAGCATTGCAGGAAGGCTGAGACTGGACAGGAAACCACCTAAGCGATATGAAGATTTTGTGCCATATTTCTAATCGTGCCTGCATTATCATGAAAGTGAAAGTTTGTGATAGTTGGAATGAGTTTCAATGAAGAAAAAAAAAGTGCATTGATTCAGTGGAAGCGCAGTAATGATACACGCCAACGAAAAGTAGAAATGTGTGGTGATTGTGAAAAAAAAAGAGAAATAATGTAAAGGGTGTATGCCGAACGCTGCCCTTGTGAAACACGCAGTGAATGCATATATGTGGATGTCAGGAAGGAAACCATCGCGAACTCCGGGAAAAAGACCTTTGCGAAGTTGTGCTATGATTACCTGGATCATTGCTGTTTTGTTGTGTTTAGCGATATTAGAAAAAGAAAACTGTGCGCCGAACATTTATTTTATATTTGACATGGTTTGACTTTGGACCATCAGTAGCAGTAACCAACAATCAGAAGTATTTTGATGCAGGAAGAGGAATGATAATGGGAACATTTGGACAGTGATTTTGATAAATACATCATAAAGTACATGTATGAGTGCTGTAAGAATTGCATTTTTGTTTTGGTCGACTATCTGGTATTAAATTAAAAAAAACAAAAGTATTGGAATTTAAATAGGTGGTTTTATAGAACGGGAAAAAAACATAGTCATGAAAAATAAAGGGGAAGGAAATATGTGGAGCATATAATTTTAAATGTTTACATTTTGCATATGAGGTGACCATTGTATTAGTATAACTACAGAAGAAATGTTGAGCCATTATATTACATTTGGTTATAACATGGTTACGTTACATTTTGTGAAGAGGGAATTTGATGTTGCTTTTGTTGGTTTGAAAGGCAGAAAAATGCTATTGATAGTGTTAAAGTGTTTGCATTTAAACAGAAAGAAACACAGCAATGTATTATGTTCGTTGATATTCATACAAGATATACACTTAGATTGAAAGGTTAAGACACATAAAGATATAAAGTTTATTTCCGGTGAAAGGAGGGATGTCATGATAATGAATATGCATGAGATTTATGCAGATAGAGGTTGATCTATTAACCTGACGGGAGGTCAGAGGGCATGCGCGCGAGGAATGCAGGCGTGGAATGGTGGAATAATGGAAGCAGAGAAATAAATACAAGCCAATGTTGAACGGGTAAATCATGTGTTGATGGTGCTATCAATTTCACATTTCAGGCCACAAATGTGACAGTGGTCTCTTAAATTACCCCAAGCATGTAGATGAGTGGCAGCATCTGAAGGAAGTTAATGGGAAATTGGGGGGGGGGGGGGGGAGGGTGTTAAATTAGATTAATGTGTGTTTGGTGTAAATTGCTGGGTGATAGCATAATCTAGGTGGGCTGAAGGGCCAGTTTACCTGTTTCTGTGCTGCACGTCTCTCTGAGTTTGTGACTCTAACATGTTGGGAGGTTGAATATACTCAATAATAAAATAAGAGTAGATGGGTTTGATCTTATAATTATTCATCTGGTAAATTTCAGACCAATTCCCCAGTTATTCATTGGAAAACATTTTTTTAACAAGAAAATGTTGCCAAACAAAAATGGACTCAAAATTAATTTAATTTTTTAATTTTTTTTTTAATTTAGACATACAGCACTGTAACAGGGCCAATTTGGCCCGATGAGTCTGTGCCACCCAATTTACACCCCATTAACCTAAACTCCAGATCGTTTTTTTTTTGAAGAGTGGGAGGAAACAGGAGCCCCCGGAGAAAACCCAGACACTACAATCTCCTTACAAACTACATGGGATTCCGGTCCCAATCACTGGCACTGTAAAGTCTGTAAATTTCCGAAAATGGAAATTAAAAAGTACCTGTACCAAGGGTATTTATTGACAAAAAGATGCGAGTTGCGGAATGTGAAAGGCTTTATGTTGATGTTTAGGACTTCAAATTATTAGAAAAATATTTTGTTTTTTTCACAGGTGTTTATCAGGAGTTTTTACCTTATATACTATTAGGAAGTTTTACAGCATTAATTGGACTTCTAGTGTTGTTTCTGCCTGAAACATTCAATCATCCTCTCCCGGACACCATTGAACAGATGCAAAATATCAAGAGGTAAGTTGTAATAAAGGTTAAATCAATTTCACACCCACATTTTCTGCCTTGTATTCTGGGGAAACTTCGCAATGCACTACCTCCATTATACAGCAACATCATTCCAGCCCACATCGTCCAGTATATCTCATCCATAGCCTCTAGGATGTTAATTCTGCCTTGATACAATCTTGGATGTTCCTTTAAGTAATTTCCTGCTCCTGCAGTCCCACACAATTTAATAGAGGTTTCTTGCATCTCCAGTATTTTAATGATTAATAACACTGGACAACAATTTTTTTCAAAAGCTTTTCTTCCTGAAATAAAAATTGGGGATTATTATAGACACATGCTCAACACAATTTCAGATTTGCTGTTTAATCTCAGATGCTTGATTTTTCTGGAATCCCGAGGTGACTGTTCTTGACATATTTTTTGCTCTACAACCTTCCCATAAAGGCTTAATATTGCTTATTTATGATAATTTATGATCTAAGATTAGCCCTGTTAGTTAAAATCAAGAATGTCTGTGAGCAAGATTTGAATCTTTCATTGTCCAATGAGGTTTGGAATTAAATTTTTAATTTGATTAACACTATTTCCTTCTGTGCACAGGATCATTTGCTGCAATTTAAAGTGGTCCATAGAGTACATATATCTAAAGTTAAATTGTCTCATTTTTATTCAGACATAAATCCTTTATGCTACAAATGTAAAATTTATGGTGCCTCTTTAGTTCATATGTCTGGACCTGCCCGAGCATAAAAGAATTTTGAAAAAATATTTTTCAAACACTATTGGTAATTCTTAATTTAAAATTGGAACTTTGACTTTTAATTGTTCTTTTTGGATCACTTCAAGATGTTGGTGTGTTACTGACTTCAATTCAAAGCCAAATGTTATTGTTTACATCATTGATAGCCAGAGGAGCAATTTTGATTAAATGGAAAGATAACACTCCACCAACACACGCACAATGACTAAGATATTATGGCTTGTTCAACTCTAGAAAAAAAATTAGATAGGCTATCAAGGATTCAGATATTAAGTTCCAAAAGACATGGGGCCCATATGCAGACTATTAGTTTTATTCTGGAATTTTGCCGCTGTGTTGTCCCTCTCTAAGTTGGTGCCTCTTGATTCGTACATGTCAACTTTCAACTTTGCTTAAAGAAAAGGGTTTTGAATTTTTTTCCTCTCTTTTTTTCTTTTGAGTATTTTTGTTGTTAAATTTTACTTTATTGTCATAATTGTGCTCTAGATTTCCTTATTATGAGAATATTTGTAAATTTTTTTTTAATCTAATGGCAGTTTAATTGTTTATACTGTAAAATATAAGAAAAAGATTTGCTGTATCTCATAGGAAGTTGGAGAAACATTAAATTAACTTTTATTGAATTTAACATGTTTAATCATATAATAATGGTGACACATTTTATTGGTTCAATTGTCCTGAAAATGTTTTGCCACTGATTTTCATTTGTACTCAGCATCTGATGCCTCTCGTATCAGTGTCCAATAATAATCCGGCAGCAATGATGAATTCCAGTTGCCCTGATACCACTACAGGTCGTCTTCAACTTACGACCTACGTGAGTTACGTCCACCCATATATACGACCACATTTTTTAAAAATACTGTAAATATGCTGAGATTCTTTGTTAAAGGTTCATTTGTTGAAAATTCTTTTGAAAAATTGCTTTAATACCTCGTTAAGACATGCAAATCTGACTTACAACCAATCTGAGTTATGACCAATACTTTGGTCCCAATTACAGTCGTAACTTGAGGACTACCTGTATTACATGGTCACAAATTGTTGGTGAAACCTTTCACCATGTTCTTCTCTGACTACACCAAGACCAACAGGGAAGAAGTCAAAGTGTGAATACAGAAAATGAATTTTCAATGACATGTTGCATTTCATGGTTTTAAAATATGTAAGGAAATCACAAAAATAGGTGATATCTAAAAAATGGTATGTGATAAGAAACTTTTAAGGTGATTTTCATGATTAGCATCCCAAATTCATAAAATAGATTCAAGTGTTCAGGAAACAAAATCTTTATTGTCCAGTGTAGTAAGTAGTCAAAACTTCGATTTTCGACAGTGAGTTAACATTGATTTTTCTGATGAACCATCGTAGGTGCAAAGCTTCCTTTTCTGTCTTTCACAGGTGCCATATTTGGTGAATGGAATTCTTTATTATTGTTATGTTGAGATTAATTTACATGATCACCTGATACTTAATGAAATAATTGTAATCTTGAGTGATATTTGTGACTGAATCCATCTATGGGATATATTGAGAATGTTTCAGCAAACATTCATTCATTTTCACAAATCTTGTTTTATTTGATTGCAGATTCAGTTGTCAAAACCTGAACATTGGCATAAAAAGAGGAAGAAAAATTAAACCAGCCACTGACCTGCAGGAAAACAAAACTGGATAGTCAATCACTATTCCCAGTTTATATCACATTGTACTCTTTTACAATATCTGTAAAAATACAACTAAAACACTCAAATATCACTGATCTATACAAATCAACTTAATACTACATAAATCACAGTCCTGGACCTGAGACATTGATTATCTCTGTCCCATGCAGATGCTGCCTTACCCATTGAGTTCTTCCAGCAGATTTTTTACTGCATAATTGATTTTTTCCCTTTAACTTTCACAATTTTACAACAGAAATTTGCTCATAATTTGGGCTGAAATACATCATCAGGTGATTTTGATATTAAAGCAATACATCTGAGGAACATTCCCAACTGTTCAGAAGCCTACAGCTTAGAGGTTGGATATGTTTAAAAGGGCCTCAGTGTAACTATTTCTCACAGAAGATGTTAGGGTATGTGGAATCAGCTGCCAGAAGGGGCTATAAAGTGGGAAAAAGCATGATATTTAAAAGACATTTTGACAGGTGCATAGATAGGAAAAGTTTAAAGGGATATGGCCCAAATGCAGACAAGGTAGACAACTTGGTTGGCCTAGACAAGTTGGGCCCAAGGGCCTGTTTACATAATCTATATCTTAATAACTATTGATATATCATGAAGGACTTAACCTATCCTGATGCAAGAGATGGGATGAGATATCCCAATATCAGCCTGTCCCAATCACTAGCAAGTTAGGTGCACAAATTGGCACGATCACAGAGGTAAAGAAACCTAGAGCAGTCACATCCCCAATGAATTCTATGGGATCCAGAGGAGTATTTTTGCTCCTGCGGATCCAACAAAAACAATGAGGAAGTTACTATAGCTACAACTCATCAACCATCATCATTTTTGTGTCTATTCAGTTGTATTCCCTACATATACTTCCTGAAAATGCAGTCATGTTCCTAAGATGTTAGGTTATCTGTTAAAAGTACCCTACTGCTGAAAACTAGTGGGACATTTGAGCACTTAACATTCAAACTTTTTAACTGGTGTTAAAGAGATAGCAAGGACCCCAATTCCCATTGGAGAATATTGCCATTTTAATGCTACCAAAAGAGGTGAAATTGATCCATACAAATTATATTCTCACTCTGGTTTCTCCTCAGAGAGAGTAATTTTATGATGCGCCAAACAATTTCAGTTGAAAGTGTTTGCTGTTGGTGAAGAAGTTGTTCCTTCACGACTCCTCCAGCTGAAATCTCAATTCTCACTGCTGAAATAAAATGGGAATGCATCATTTGGTCAAATACCTGGAGAAAAGATAATAAAAACAACACATACTTCTGGATAGTAGCACAGTACCAGGAAAAAATATGAGTAAACACTGAGAAAGAAAAATCCCGATTGAAATATCATGATGTGACAACAAAAATTTAAGATGAAGAAGTAATCACATATTTACACAGGAAGTAAATTGTAAGCGAGCATTTAGATGCCTTTTGAAGATCATCAGTCATTCTTGAGAACAGTGTTTCCCAAATTCAGGAAGATATCAGGGCAGGGAATTTCGATTTAAGATTTGTATATAATGTGGGAGAGATGAGCAGGGGATGTAGGTGACAAAACGTTATCTCTGCGGTGCTGGCCCTGATGTACAAGGAGCCAGGGGAAAGAACTCAGAGGTTTTGAAGTTTGGTCAGATGGTTAGAGGAGGATGAAGCTTGGCAGTTGATTGAGAGCCACATGTGATCAAATGGTGATGGGCAGATGAGAATTGCATTTAGAGGTTCAAATATAACATATTTGCTGGTAATCATTCAAAGAAGCAATAAATCTGGTCATGAATGCACAGTAAGATATGTTTGGAACTTACATCTAGAACAGGATATGATTGATTCTTCCTGAATTTATTCTGTTTGATTGAAAATTATGAATACATACATTAAAGATGTTCAGTTAAATGACACTTTTTACTGAAATTAATCAGTTGTTTTTATTAGTTTTATTTGCTAGTATGATTATTAAATCTACAGAGACTATTGAATTTATATTTGTAATTATTTATTATTGAAATCACTGAATTGTGGTGAAAATGTATTATTTGTGTGTCCTTCAAAGTCATTGAACACTGGAGCCATTTTACAATTAAAGGGGGAGAGAGAGAGAGAGAGAAGGAAGGAAGGAAAGAAAGAAAGAAAGAAAGAAAGAAAGAAAGAGAGAGAGAGAGAAAGAAAGAAAGAAAGAAAGAAAGAAAGAAAGAAAGAAAGAGAGAGAGAGAAAGAAAGAAAGAAAGAAAGAAAGAAAGAAAGATAGAAAGAAAGAAAGAAAGAAAGAAAGATAGAAAGAAAGAAAGAAAGAAAGAAAGAAAGAAAGAAAGAAAGAAAGAACTTTGTCCACCTAATGAGGAAGACAGAGGGCCATTTTGAAGTTAGAGTCTGCTCCTTGGTTAAACTAACATGACCATTTTTAGGTCAAGGCAGATTAAAGTCAAGGGAGTTTTGGCATCTAAACATTCTGTAAATATTTGTGTAATAGTTGAGTTTTTTGGACCAATTTTTCAGATCAAATTTTGGGGGGTCAAATTTTACACGGGTCATACTTTTGACCACGGTGAGTACCTGCATCATTTCAAGCCACCTGGAGCTCCGATGGCCAGGTCTTGTACCACCAAGTCCGCATTCGGGGTGTTGGGAGCACAAATGGGTGTGTGGCCAGGGCCTAGGAGAGAGTCAGTGGCAAAGCCATTGGGAGCACGGATGGGCAGGAAGTCAAGGCCTAGGAGAGAGTCTGTGGCTGGGCATTGGGACCTCAGGTGAGTGGGTGGCTGGGGCGAGGATTCACAATTGGGGCATCAGCAGCTCTGTTGGGCTATTGGCCAAGGAAAGAGTTTATGGTTGGGGTGTTGGGAGCTCAGATGGGTGGGTGGTTGGGACTAAAAATAGGGGGGGGGGGAATCAACTATTACATGGAATTGATCATTACATCCATTCATTTGGAAATCTTCAGAGAAACTCAGCATCAATGAAGAAAAATAATGGTCAACATTCTGGGTCTAAACCCTTTATTGAGAATGGTTGAAGGGTTTTGACTCAAAATGTCAAAAATTCTTTTTCTCCCACCGATGGCGCTTGACCTGATGAGTTCCTCCAGCAGATTGCATTTAGTTTCAGATTCCAGCACTGCAGTCTCCTACAAGTCTCCAGTTTCCTAATCGGATTGGCTGCCTTTCTGCTTCTCACCAGACAGCAAGCAATCAGATCAATGACAACTAAAGGGAATGAAGGGCACAGTCAGGAAGAATACTCATTTGATCATTGTTCATTGTCAAGAAAACTTTGAACATGTCACAAGCTAGTATAGATACAGCAGGAGCTTTCTTCTGTTTATCAATTTGACCTCAGCTTTTCCACACCATTTGTGCAAACTTCTGCTATTCCCTAAGTTCATGATCCTCACCCAATGTGAACCATCTGCCAATTATTTGATTTGAGCCCATTACAACCAATCGCCATACACCCTACCCTTCCTACCCCACTTCTCCTATTCCCCCACCCCTCAGCATTAATCACTGAAAACTGACTGCTTTTTATTATTCCAATCCAAGATTCTGTCCTTGTCTTTCATTATTCCATTTTTTTTTTGGACTCCAACGTCAGATATGACCAAATTTCCTTGTGTAACTGTGTACAGGAAGGTTCTTGTGCCATGAAGGACATTTCATTCAGATCCAATGGTTAGGGCCTCAGTGCCACTGAATTTCTAAGCCCTCAAAAGTGTTATTGCCAGAGCATGGTCATTGCCTGAAAAAAAAATAATTTTGGCACTGTGGAACTATGAAATTCCAGACCTTTTGATTTGAGGAAGAGTTAAGTGCCCCTTTTAAAATGTAAGCACTTTCATTAATTTCATTTGACGGAAGACATTGGCAAGTTAAGGAGTTGGTAAACCTTTACCATCTGCAGTATGAACTACCAAAAGATGAACTTATTTCACCCATATTCATTACTCTGTTGGTTCGCGAATTGGTTACCATTTGTCAGAGGCCAAATTACAGGTACTTGTAACTTCCCACAGTGAATGCCACACTAAGATGCCTACAGTATACCCTATATATGCCCTTCATGATACAATGAACCTCTATAAAGCCCACCCCCTCTTAATTTCCGATGCTCTAGGGAGAAAAGTCCCAGCCTCTCCAGCCATAATCCTACCCCTAATTCAAGCTACTCCACCCTGAATCAAAATATAATTCTTGTGATTTTTGCACCCTTTCCAGCTTAAGGATATCCTTCCTATAACTGAGTGACAAAAACTGCACTCAATTCTCCAGGTGCAGTCTCACAAATGTCTTGTACTGTTGTATAATTCTGTCCCTATTCCTGTATTCATTGCTCTGATGGATGAAGACAAATGTGCCAAACAACTTCTTCACCACCCTGTCTTCTTGTGTGGCCACTTTCAGTAGAATTCTATATCTGTATCCCAAATTGTCTTTGTTCAACAACACATCCTTGGGCCCAAAGATTTACCTTGTAAGTCCTGCCCTCATTTAACCTGTCAGAATGCAACACTTTACACTTGTCCAAGTTAAATTCCTTTTTCCATTCTTTGGTCCAATTTCCAGTTCACCTTGATCCTGTTATAATTGTAGATAATCTTCTTCAAGTTGAGAAAGATTATCTTGTGTGATTTTTAAAATCAAAAGAGTTTATCAAACTGAATGTTCAGAGAATTCCTCATAATATATTTACAGGTAATTCCTGTCTTGCGACCATAATGAGGATTGAAAGATTGATTGTAACTGGGGTTGATCGTAAGTCAGATTCGCTCCTCTGCACATGCCCAAGGTCATGCAACATTCAACAAATGGACCTTTAATGGGGACCTCGAACTGCCGCAGGGACCAGGGACCTCAGGCTGCCGTGGAGAATGGGGACCTTGGGTTGCTGACGGGGAATCGGGACTTCGAGGTGTCGCGGGGAATGGGGAGCAAGGCATTTGGGCTGCTGCGAGGAACTGAGACCACTGTATACAATACTTTTAATACAAAATATCTGCTTATATAGTATTTTTAATAAAGATTTTTTTTTTTAATTTTGGTCGTATGTGTGGGTGGACATAACTTGCATAGATCAGAAGTCGAAGACTACCAGTACATATGAGAGGAGCTGTAGTTTGCATTTTGTCTACTTTTGCACATGAAAATTATTTTATAATTTGTAAGGCCTGTGATGCTTTCTCTGCTTTGGATTATTATATCACAGAATTGTGTGCCACTCAGATTTAATACTTAATGATAAACATAGAGCAATATCTACTCTGCTGTATCTCGTGGTGAAATAATTGACCATATATAGAAAACATAATGTACCATATCTGATCTGCTTATTTGGAGTTGAAATATGCCATGATGTTTTTGTTGTCCCTTTGCACTTGAGTATTTGTAAAAGGAAGAAGTGGCAGATTCTGCATCCAAATTTTTCACTTCAAATGTTCACATTTGATTAGGATATAGGAAATTTGACAATAAAAGCAAAACATCTCAAATCAATATCCTGATGGATTCCAATAATAAAGTAAGATTTTTGTCTTTTTTCCCCATAATAATATTCAAATTATCCAACTGCATTATATATGCTGGTGTATAGGATGACTCGTGTATAGGACAACCTCCAGATTTTTCACCTAAAATGGAAGTTTTGAGCTTTACCCTTTGTATAGGACGACCAAGTCTGGCACTTACCGCTACCCATGGAGTGATGCTGTCACAATAAGTGAATACCAAATTACTCTGTAAAAGTTTTAATTTTTAAAAAAAATACCATCAGCTCCTGTTACAGACCATTTAAGGCTCATACAGAGCCAATGGCAGTCAAACTGGGTGGATAGATCCTGTGGAGAAGCACTGAGACTTCATTGATAACTAACAAGACAAGTGCAGGTTTGCCCTGTTGAAAGGGCAATGCCCCTCAATGAATGCTCAGGGCTGACTTTAAATATGATCCCATACAAAATGTTTGGAGTATTTTCACCTCTTCTGCAAAATGATATATTGTAAGCTTCCTTTCTTTTAGCTGTTACCATTTGCATGGAGGTGAGCCAGGGGCACGAGGATGGTGGTAGAGTGCGCCAAGGATCTGACCAGGACGCTTGCAACAGAACCAGCAGGATGGATAGGACATGGAGGGAGAGAGGGAAGATGCAGTGGTGTTGAGACTTTGCTGTTAAGGTTCAGATTTTAGACCTGGCATGTAAGACGATACAGATTTTGAGGTGGCATTTTTAAGTTTCAAGGATTGTCCTATGCGTTGGCATATACAGTAAATTGCGTTCTTGGAAATTACACGGAGGTATCAAAATAATTATAGCCCTATCTTAAGCAGGTGATTATCATTTTTTTTCCATCACGTCACAGAGAGGAAGTGCCTAAACAGCCAGATTAGGAATAGTGGAAATGAACAAATTCTGAAATTGGAAAACACTTGAATGTACATGTTGATATCTATTACAAATCCCTATGTTTGCTTTATTCATCTGTTTATTTTCATTTTAAGGTAGATATATGTTTTATTTTTACAGGTACCTATGATAAGTATCTGTCATTTATTGTGATGGGCATATTGTCAGTCTTCTCAGCAGTTATGGTTTTGTTTCTGCCAGAAACATTTAATATTTATCTCCCAGATACCATTGACCAAATGCAAAAAAAATAAGTGGTAAGTATATTCATCATTATGGTTCATTTAAAAAATACTAATGGGAGCAGCTTTAATGTAGAAAGTGCCTCATTTGTTAATAGAGACAAAACAGGACAGAATTCAGGCTTTTTAGAATGATTAGCAGCAGGTCATGAAACACGTGGCGAGAGAGATGAATTTTAAATTTAGTTGTTGGGCGCTATCGGTAACCCCAATAATGACGCAGTCAAAAGACTAAGGGGAACGATGGGCTTTATTGAGCTAGAGACTGCTGGCCTGGGTCCAGGCTAGGAAAATGAGCGGGAAGGAGAGGGGACTCAACCTTTATGGCCTGGGGTCACATGGGCAGGACTAAGGGAGGAGCTAAGGCAGGAAGGCAGGCCAACCAGTGCAAACGATCATATCACCATAACAGTATTTCCAGCATTTTCAGTTTCTGTTTCAGATCTTAAATATCTAAAGTTTTAAGGGTGATTCAGTAAGGCATCCTAGTAAAATTGATGTCTTACAACTTAATTCACCTGGAATGATACTGAACTCTAATTCTGTGTATTGCACTTTCTCCCTGCAGCCTCTTGGTTTCTCCTCCAGGTGCAGTTTCCTCGCAGACCCTAAAAATTGGAGGCTAGTAGGTTAATTAGCCACTGTAAAGTGCCCCTAATATGTTGGAGAAGTTGCACTCATTTTAGGTAAACATGTTCCAATACATACCATAACTCTCCTGACCCATCAATAAAAAAAGGCTTTGGAGGCAGAACATGATCACTAACCCCACCTTGTGCCAAGTTTCTGATCTCTTGTAGTCATGGAATTTATTAAGCAATCAGAAAATTCACTTATCTGGTATTTACCAATCCCGACAAGTGCTGGATACCAGGGGTTATACCATATTTTCTTACACAACATAGAAAACTAAACCAAAGGGACTCATTATTTGCTTGTTTAAATGATTCCTTAGTTAATTGACTATAATTCTCTCCATTTAAGGTAACTCATTGTAATGGAGAATTTAGACCATGCTTTTGCTTCTGCAAGGCTGAGTATCAGTAACCTACTTGGAGAATAATGTAAGAATCAACAGACATAAGCTAAATTCCACCATGGGGCCCAGAGATGCAGTTATCTGACAAAAAGACATCTGGTATCAAGAACGTTTAATCTTCCTGCTTGTTAGCCGGTTGCTGTTTGAGATTGATGGGATTGTTGGTCGCAGACTGTCAGGCAAGGCCTTGAAGCTAAGTAAACCATTGTATTCAAAGTGATAAGCTAGAATGGGTAATATAAACCGTGGTCCCGCTGCTGAAGTTTCAGACTCTCTGAGGGGTGGAAACGTCTCTCAGCAAGAAGAACTTCTAGAGTCCAACCAACATTCCGGTTGGGGGAGGTGGAGAAGTTGCTACTGGTGCCCCGACAACCTACTACAGGTGTGCGGAGGTTGGGACCAGTCCAGGCGTTGATAAGTATAGTTGGGAAGGGCTAGCATATTGTAGTTTGAAATCAGCTTTTGAGTTTGTAATAAACATTTGTATAAACTGGACTGCTCTCGCTGTGTGTGTCTATTTTCTTTCGGTAGTTCAAACACTGTGACCTATCTAAAATGAACAAAGTGAGAGGTACAAGTTTACCCAGGACACTCATATGATAGCAATCTGTAGCACAGCAATGCACGTTGCAATCAAATATCCCATGATAATAGTGTCTGTCACTAGATGAATTAAAACAAACCTGATTTGAAGTAAATTACTGTATCTGGCCAGTGTAACAAGGAAAAAAAAAATTAGTTTACATCCATTCTTTATGACAGTTTTTATTTTTATTTTTACACAGGTTCAAAGGTAAAGGACATGCTCATTCTTATTTAAATAAAAGATGTACTGGTCAGCAAGCTTCAAAACGTGGGCTTTTAGGTCTCCCTCTGCAACCAGATCCTTGATTTCCCCATCAGAAGATCACAGTTAGTGTGGGTTGGAAGCAATATCTCCTCTTCAATGACAATCAACACAAGCACACCTCAAGGATGCATACTTAGCCCACTGCTCTACTCTCACCACACCAATGACTATGTGGTGAGGCCTAATTCAAATTTGCTGATGACACCACAGTTGTTGGCAGAATCACAGAAGTATGCAGGAATGAGATAGATCAGTTAGTTGAGTGGTTTCACAACAAGTTTTCACTCAATGTCAGCATCATGAATAAATGGATTGTGGACTTCAGGAATGGGTATACTGGAGAACATAAACTTGTCCTCAACAAGGGGTCAGCAGCGGAGAGTGTAATAAGCTTCAAATTCCTGGGTGTCAACATCTCTGAAGACCTATCCTGGGACCATAATTTTGATCCAATTGAAGGCAAGCTAGCAGCTATATTATGTTAAGAATTTGAGGAGATTCAAGATTCTATTTGTTGTCATGTAATAAAGACAGTGAAGTTCATTTTGAATGCCATAAGGCAGACAAATTTGCCATCGGCAGAAATTGCCTGAAGCGTCTCTTAAATTCAGAAAAAGAGAAGAAAAAGAGAGTCCCCTCAGAGTCACCAAGTGTCTGTGCATTACCCTCCAGAGCTTCTGCAGCCCCCACAGCCACACAGAATCCAGTTCAAACCATCAGCAGTCCAAGCTCCAGATCTAAACCTCCAACAAAATCAGGAACCCATCAGTGCCCTCGGCACCCTCTCACAACCCAGTACCGATACCTGCTATCCCTTCAGCCAGTCTCAAGCCAGTCTCCAGTAGTCCACAGCCCAGTGTGAATCCTTTGACCACAGTTGCCAGCAGCCCACAGCCTGCATAGATACCTCACCTCTAGACACCAACACTCTGTGTTTCTTCATCCGCAGAACCCATCCCTGCTCTGTCAACCTGGTCAACATTCCATGGGTCATCTCCTCTGCATCTTCTTCTTAAATGGCTGCTGCCAATCAGGTGTCGCCATCTTGGGCACAGACCTCAAGATCATAGTATTTTTAAATAAAACCTCCGTTGGCTCCATTAACATGTCACTTTAAGCCTATATGGAGCAGATGGCAGTTATACTGGGTGGTTGGACTCCATTCCCTACTCTCCATGGATTGGCACCAGCAGCAGTGCAGCTGTTACAGCAGCTCCAGCAGGCGCCATCTTATTTTTTTGGAATGGAGATTTGGTATATCACCAAAAACTCATGCAAATTTCTACAGGAGGCCATTTTGACTGGTTGCATCACATTCTAGTATGGCGGAGCCAATCCACAGGACAGGAAAAGGCTGCAGAGGTTTGTAAACTCAGCCAGCTCCAGCACAGGCATTAGTCTTCGCTCCATTAAGGACATCATTAAGAGGCAGTGTCTCAAGAAAGCAGCCTCTATCATCAAGGACCCTCACCACCCATGCCATGCCCTTTTCTCACTGCTACTGTCAAGAAGGAGGTACAGGAGCTTGAAGATACATACACTAAAACAGCTTCTTTCCCTCTGCCATCAGATTTCTGAATGGACAATGAACTAGTGGACACAACCTCTTCTTTTTTGTACTAATTATTTTTTTCATCTTGTATTTAAAAATTGCAATTTATAGTAATTTTGCATCTTATCCTGCACAGTATTGCTGATGTAAAACATATGCTCATGACAATAGATTCTGATTTTGATTCTGGGTGCCAGATGCAACACCAGTGTAGTCAATGTCACAGGGAAAGAGTTGGGAAGCTTTGCTCTGTAGATTGGCAGCCAAGATTGCTTCATTTGGCACACTAACATATCTGTCTATGGCCTCATCTACTGCCAGGATGAGGCCACATGTACATTGAAGGAACAATTCCTTATATTTCTGTCTCAGAATACTTGATTAACTTAATTTTACTGTTTTATTACAGAATGGTAGTTACAATGATCTAGTTAATGGCAAGATAACTCCATATGCCACATTCAGTCTGAGGTATCCAACCAGATGTCATCAATATCGACCTCTAATTTCTGGTAACCCCATCCCCTATTCTTTTGCTCCCATTCCCATTTTTCTCCTGCTCATCACCCATACCTTCCATCTTTACCTTTTCACTGGTTTCTCTTTCTTTTTCCTGTTAGATAACACCTTTCTAAGCCCTCTATCCCCTCCCCCATCACTTCTCAGCTCCTTCCTCCTTCCACCTGTCTCTACCTATCAGCTGGTAGCCTGTGCTCCTCCCCTCCACACACCACACCCTCCCAATCTTCTTATTTGGGCATTTGCCTGATTTCTATTATTCTGAAGAAGGCTCCAGGCTGGAAATGTTGGCCACCTATTGATTTCCATGGATGATGCTTGATTTGCTGAGTTCCTTCAGCTCTTTTGAGAATTGCTGCAATGTGCACAGTCCAAACTGTAAAATTGATCATTTGTATAATTCTGTGTTAAACAATTTTATTTTAGCAGTTCAAGCAAGTTGTGAATTGCTTTTTGGATTGATGAATGGATTGCAGTCTTATGTGCAGTTTTGGACACCTAACTATAGGAAAGACTGAAAGAATGCAGAGAAGATGGTGCTGGGACTTGAGGAACTGTTACAGGGAAAGGCTAAACAGGTTAGGACTATTCCCTAGAGCACTGTGAATGAGGGGAAATTTGATAGAGGTATATAAAATTATGAGGGATACAGATCAACTAAATGCAAGCAGGTATTTTACACTGAGTTTAAGAGAGATAAGAACTAGAGGACATGGGTTAAGAGTGAAAGGCGAGATGTTTAAAGGGAACATTATGGGGAATTTCTTTCTGCAGACAGTGGAGGGAGTGTGGGATAACCTGTCCACTGAAATGGTGAATGTGAGCTTGATTTTGATATTTAAAAACAATTTAGAGAGATACATAGATTGGAGGGATATGGTCTGCGATATGGTCTGGGTGCAGGTCAATGGGATGAAGCAGAATAATAGTTCACCAAATGGCCAAATATTTCTATCCACATCCGTTTTTGGCTCTCCAGTGACATTGCCCAATCAACCCAGCATTTCTCATAGGCCCTTTTGTTTTCTTTCTCTCTAACCACCCTCATTAACCTATCAACCAGGTTTTATCATCAAGATCACCCTCAACCAGACCTATCAGAGAAATGTCCTTGCTCTATCTATCCTTTGCTCATCTTCTCTACAAATCATAACTAATTTACTTTATCTCTTTCCCAGATCTGATAAGATGTTTGACATTCATAAAACAATATTTCTGTTTTGTTTCCACATGCTTTTTGATCTGCTGAGTGCCTCCAACATTTCCTGATTATAGAACTCAGAACAATTCAGCACAAGACCAGGCCTTTTAGTCCATTATGTCAATGTCAACCATGATGCCAATCTAAACAATCTCATTTGCCTGCACTGTTTGTTCATATATCTGTCCAAATGCCTCCTAAATATTACAATCACATCTGTTTCTAACACTTCCCCTTGCAGTATTTTCCAAATACATTTCTACCTTGGGGAAAAAAAGATGATTATCTATCCTATTTATGCCATTCATAATCTTTTAAATTTCTAACAGGTAATACTCTACAATTTTTTCAAATGGTTTGCTTCCTGAAAAAAATTGGGGATTACGATAGATAACTTCTGACTTCAAGCTGAACATAATTTCAGATTTGCTGTATCATGTAGGAAGTTGGAGAAACATTAAATTAACTTTTATTGAATTTAGCATGTTCAATCACATAATGACGCTGACACATTGCATTAGTTCAACTGACCTAGAAATGTTTTGTCGCTGATTTTTATTTGTACTCAAGAACTGACGCCTCCTGTGTCAATGTCCAACAATAGTCGGCCAGCATTGATAGATTTCAATTGCCCAGATACCGCTTTTCCATGGTTGCAATGTCTTGGAGAAACCTTTAACAACGTCCGTCACTGGCTGCACCAAGATCAGCGGGGAAGAAGTCCAAGTGCGAATGCAGAAAATGAATTTTCAATGACATGCTGCACTTCATGGTTTTATCTGCTTGAAGTTGACTTAAAAGATGACAGGAAATTACAAAAATAGATTATATATAAAAAAAATTAAGGTGATTTTCATGATTGGCAACCCAAAATCCATAAAATACACCCAGAAGTATTCAGAAGCAACATTTTCATGGTCCAGTGTTATCATTCTTCAGCCTCTGAATAAACACTCCAAGTTTGTTCAACCTCCCCTTTTTGCTAGATTCTCCAATGCAGGCAATATCCTCAGAGTTCACTATTCATCTGTGTTTTGAGTCATTCTGACAAATTAAAAATAGTGTCTGAATGTCTACATCCAAGACATTAGGAAAGGTAACAGCTGAAGTATCAGGCTCTGATGAGATCCACTACATTTATTCAGGTGGGAAACCTGAAAGTCTGCCTTTTCAAAAAAAATTCAATTGTCATAATCTTTAGGTTTCAGAAGGGACATGATTACTTCCAAATGGGTGGCAGAATTAGAATGAACCATGGGACCAGGCTGCCCATACCAGAACTGTCGATATCTGAGGATAGGATCTCCAATCTTGCATGACACTGGGGATATCTGCAATGGGAGCAGAACATCTGATGGTGAGAACCTTGAGGTGGCTGTGCAAGCAGTAAGGGTTGGCATTCTTGCTGCTTGTTGCCCAGAATCAGACTGAATCAATTTTTCTCCTGAACTTGGAGCAGAAAAATGGAGGTAAAAGATCAGCAATCTTTTTTTTAATTACAGACTATCCTCAAGGGGCAAAATGGCCTTCTCTTGCTCTTATTTCTTAAATACTTAAAGCATCTTATTGCTCTCTGAAAATTAAAATTATAATTTGAACACACTTTTAAGCATGTTTGGTTGTAGGGCAGTTTGTTAGAGCTTATGAGTGCTTTGTTGGAAAATATAAGGCAAAGGTGAAAGACTGTAAGAATAGAAATTATGCTGATAACACTTCAAGCCTTATAATGCAGGAAAAATCAACATCCAAATATACTTAGATTTGATTTTTCTTCTGTAAAACCTGTCCTATAATTGTAATGAAAAAGATATATTTTCACATCTTTTTAAAAATGTAGAATTTTAGACATCAGTATTTCAGACAAAATATGTCTCACCTTTATTTTTAAATGAATAAGAGTTATATAGCAAGGTTTGTTTGTTATCAATGCTGCACTTTTTCACACTTAGAGCATGATGCAACACCCAATTGTTCATGTCTGTCCATGAATCAAGTACAAAATATCCATGCAAAATTTAAATGGCTGCTCATAATTTCCATTCAAAATCAGACAGAGAAGTCAACACCTGAACATAAAAGAAATTCACTCCATGCTCTGGTGCTATTTACCAAGATTCCTGAGACCTTGTCCATGGTCTGATATATTGAATTGATAGTAGGTGATTGTCCTATCAGCCCAATTAATTTAGGTTCGCATGGTTCCCAGCAGAGGGAAACTTCAACAAACCTTTGATTCTTGTGTATCAGTAAATTGCCTTATTGCAAAACTTCTTATCAAACAAGTATTTAAAGATCAGGCACAAAGGTTTAACTTTTGAGATAAACTTTTTTTGTTTTTATTCAGCCCGAATGGTTTAAACATGCTAGCAATAAAATCCATGCACAAACATGAAAAGACCAGAGTTTTCTGAAAGTGACAAAGTAAGTCAATAGGTTAGGAAAGAAGACTTACAGCATGCTTATCTTCATTAGTTGGGTACAGAAATTGGCAAGTCATGTTGCAATTGTATAAGATTTTGGTTAGAGCACATTTAGGGTTTTGTGTTTAGTTCCGGTTGCCACATTGCAGAAAAGATGTGGAGGCTTTGGAGTGGATGCCTGGATTGATGTGTATTAGCTACAACAAGTGGTTGGACATATTTGAATCATGTTCTCTGAAGCATTGGAGGTTTTGGGGTGACCTGATAGAAATATATAAATTATAAGAGGCACTGAAGTTTTCTACATAGGGAGTGGTAGGTACCTGAACCACATTGCCAGGGGCAGTGGTAGAAGCAGATACAAGAGGAAAAGCTAAGAGATATTTTTCCAGACATGTGTACAGACAGGAATAGAGGGATGTGAACATTTGTACAGGCAGTTGGGATTAGTTTACTATCATAGTTGGAGCAGACATAATGGGCTGAAAGCCACAGAATCATGACCTTAAAATTCCTGACTACCTACCCACTGCCACCACCACCAGTCCCCGACTCCTCTCCACTGCCACTGCTGCCAGTCCTGACACCTCCCCACCACCGCCATAACCCACCCAGACATTTTACAATTGTAGAGCCCGCGGTCCCCTCTCCTGCCCAGAGCCTGAGCTCCTGCCCGGGAACTGATGCCCGCAAGCCAACACGTAGCTCTGATTCCTGCACCGAGCAAACTTGGGCAGCAAAGCGACTTCTTCGATGTGGACAGCCCTGCACCCGCCGTTGAGAGTGGAGTCACTGTTGCAGACTTCGGCTGCAGCTGATGCTGAAGACTTGGACACAGCTCTGTTTGGCATCTTCACATCTAGAAGCAAATGGGTTTTTTTTACTGTTATTGTAATCACTTGTTTAATTTACAGATTTGTTAGTTGGCAATTGGGGTGTTGTACAAAGTTTGGGTTGTTGCTGGGAGGCCTGGACACCAGTCTCAGGCATGTTCCTTGCAGCTACTCTGAGGCTTCAAGCAGAAAATTTGCTGGTTGGATTATACGCCTGATATATGATAAAACCATGAAATTCAGACTGAAAACGGAGACTTGTCTTATCTGAAGATCGTCTTATATGCCATAATATATGGTATTTATTTTCCACTTTTTTTGCCAGATGCTTGAGGCTGCCAGTTGCTTGAATTCCGGATAACAGGGATTTTACTGTAACTATTGATTAGTCAAGTCAATTTCAGACATGGAGACAATATTATGTTGTGAATTTGTTTTAGTTTCTATAATTTAGCATCTGATGACTTTCACATCCCCCATTAAGAGTTCTTTTCATTAACAAGCTGCTGGCAAGAAGTATTGATGCAGTTGCTCCGAATAACTCAACTCCAAAGTCACAATATAGCAACTTAATTTCAACATCCTGTGTGTTGTTAGTACTTCCAAAATGGTTTCAAATTAGATAGGGATTGTGTGCCTCAATTTCAACTATATGGACATTGTGACAACCTTAACCTGTTGCTACAAATAATTTCACCACATTGATTTAGGTTCAATAACTAAATTATCTAAGAGTTTTATATTGCACTTTTGTAATATCAGTGTGTTAAATTTGCAGAAATTGGGAACATAAGAATAGAATAAAAATCAGAAGAGCCAGTCTGCCCCTTGTTCCTGATTTGTCATTCAATAAGATCATGGTTGATCTTTTATCAAAGTCTACAATTTGCTGAACAATTTGCATTTGGACCTTTTTTACATCATGGCCAAGGTCTGTTGTCACCTACAAAAGTTATGACAGGATAACCTTAGAGTGTTTAACATATTTGGTCGATGAAAGCAGAACCCAAAAACTTTGAGTTCCCTTCAGAAGTTCCTGTGAATGGCTAAGTCACTTTATATTTGTTCAGATACAGTAAAATCCCTATTATGCGGAATTCAAGCAACTGACAACTTCAAACAAGCGGCATAAAAATTGCAGAAAATATAAAAGTTTAAAATTGCACCCCCCCCCCACCCAGCAGACAGTTCGTCAATCATTCAACATGCAATCACTAACAACCAGCAAATTCATTTATCTAGCATCCACCAATCCATGAAGGTTCTGGATACCGGGGGTTTTATTGTACTTCAAACTGAAGAAAGCAGATATGAAGGCTGTAACAAAGACCACAGTTAGTGGGAGAGAGTAATAGCTTGAATAATGAGGAACAGATTCAGTTGAAGAGGAATGGTGGCGCTGCCAGAGCCATTGTAGTGCCATAGCGGCAGCGCTGCTATGGACCCACAGGGTGTGAGGAAGTAGAGAAGCAGCACTCCTGTGGGGTACAGCCACCCAGTCAACTGCCATCAGCTCCACATGGGCTTTGAATGACCCATTGAGGGAGCTGACAGTGGTTTTATTTGAAATCCTATGACCGCAGGTCTGCACCCAAGATGGCAGCGCCTATTAATAAGCAGCAGGTCATGAGGGGCTGCAGTCTCTGCGGAAGTGGAGGACTGGAGCAGGGTACCAGATGATGGGAAGATCATGCCCCATCTGAGAGGGAGAAGCAGAGAAGATGACTCAAAGGATGGTGACCAAGGTGGTGGACCATTGAGGGGGCTCCGCAGCTAAAGGACCAGTCCATGCAATGGGCTGCTGGCGACTTGAGTCGAGGAACCTGCGGAAGCTGTGGGCTGCTGGAGACTGGTGTCGGGAGACTCACGCTGAGCTGTGGACTGCTGGAGATTGACTCAAACTGGCTGGAGGGGTACCAGGTATCGGAACAGGGATGCAGAAAGGTGTCAATGGAGCTGAAGGGTTCCTGACCGTGTTGGAAGTTCGGATCTGGAGCTCGAGTTTCCAGTGGTTGGATTGGACTCTGTGTGGCTGCGGGGGCTGCAGAAGCGCTGGAGGCGAATCTATGGACATTCGGTGACTCTGGGGGAACTCTCTTTTGCTTCTCTCTAATTTAGAGGTGCTTAGGCAATTCCTGCTGATGGATAATCTGCCTTGCAGCAGGCAAAAAGAAATCTCAGGTAATATGATACTGCTTTATTGCTACGATAATAAATTGAATCTTGAATCTTAATAGTTGTAAAAATTCCAATGGTTAGCTGAGGCAGAATTTATTAAGTGCATCCCGGATTCTTTGAGCAGCATTTAGATAGTTCAACCAAAAAGAGCGCATACTGGACCCTGTATTGAAAATTGAGCCCGACTTTCTGCTTGACATTTCAGTGGGAGATAACTTTGGGAATAGTCATCACAATTTCTTAAGTTTCAAGATAGCTATGGATAAGGATAGGCTTAGACCTCAAGGGAAAATACTAAACTGTGGGTTGGGAGGGAGAGAGGGAGGAAGGAAAGGAGGAGCAAAGGGCTAATTATGATATAATTAGACAGGAGTGAGGGGGGTGGTAATTAGAACAGCTGTTATTATACAAATCCACAACTGGCATGTGGAAGTTGTTGTTTAAGCACCAACTAATAAGAGTCTAAGACCAGTGGAAGGGAAGGAGGATTGATTGATTGATTGATTGATTGATTCAGGGAGCTGGAATTGAACATTGCTTTGGATAAATTGAAGGAAAGAGCACAAACAGGGCCTTCCTTAGGAAGGCTAAGAGGAGTATGAAATGTTCTTGCTGGCCTAGATCTAAATGAACACCAAGGCATTTAAAAAAAAAATTTAGATGATAATAGGAAAAGGATTGGATCACTCAAGGACAAAGGAGAAAATTTATACCTGGAGTCAGAGGAAGCAGGTGAGGTACAAAATAAATACTTTGCATTGGTATTCTCCAAAGAGAAAGTTATGTGGTGGAGTTCTGGTGGGCAAGCAGCAACAGGGATTCTGGGTCAATATATTAATGTGGCAGAATATGTTAGTGATGAGTTCTTCAGAAATTATGCTAGACAATGAAGGTTTTGCTTTCTGAACACTTTTCGGTGAATTGAATAGTTTTTGGGCTCCTGATTATGAAAATCACCTTAAACTTTTCCTGTCATGTGTTTTTTTTAAGATATAACCAGTTCTGTGGTTTTCTAATGCATTTTAAGTTTATTAGTACATTGTCCAAGTATGCCTGGGCAATCACTCAGTGCAGGTGCTTTGTAAATATTGTTTTAGGCCTGGACATGCTTAGTTGAGATAGATGCAGACAGGCTATAAAAGCAGCTCACATATACAGATGCTGCGTATAACATTGATAAAGATTGAACACGTGTTCTTCAGGCAATAGCTTCATGAGTATACTTAGCAATAGCATTTAATGTCTTCAGGAAGCTACAATACAGCAGAAATGTCTTGTCAATGCTGCAACAGCTGTGATACATTTTATTACATTTATCGTGAGTAAACACTTAAGCCTCAAACTCTCAGCATTAGAGCACTTATTTTAAAAATTTGTGAGCTCTACTTCAGTTGTAAAATTGGTGACCAAAACAAACCCTGGGCTCCCCACATTTGTTGTTCAACATGTGCAGTCAACCTGAGAGCTTGGCTCAGATGTACTCTGAAGTCAATGCCATGCTAAATTCAATAAAAGTTAATGTAATGTTTTTCCAACTTCCTATTCGATACAGCAAACCTGAAATTGTCTTTGTGTTCAGGTTGAAGTTGACTATCTTAATCCCCAAATGTTCTTTCAGGAAGCAAACCTTTTGTGGGGGAGAAATGTGTTGTCCAGTGTAATTGAATTAAATGCAAAAGAGGGCAGATTATGTCAAATAAATATAAGTTAGGCCCTTTCTGGAATATTGAATGTGACTTTTTCATTGAGAGAAATGGAGAAATGGTTTAATCTAAGTATTCAGGGTGTGGTGGTGGGAATAGTGATGTGTGTATGTTGGGATAATAATAAATACTAATTTAGGGGTTAGCACAGTTGGCATAGCAGTTAACTCAACACTGTTACAATGCTAGCCATCAGAACCAGGGTTTAGATCCCGTGCTGATTGTAAGGAGTTTGTATGTTCTCCCTGTGTTTGCATGGGTTTCTTCCAGAGGCTCTGGTTTCCTCCCATGTTCAAAACATACCAAACGTACCAGGGGTTGCAAGTTAATTAGGTGGCATGGGCTTGTGAGCCAAAGAGGCACATTACCGTGCTCTGTCTAAATTTAAAAATTTAAATGCAAAGTCTATGGACTGAATATCTGTGCTATTAATCTTCAAAAGAAAAACAGCTAACACCGCGGGTTCTCCACGCCGCGGGTTCTCCACGCCGCGGGTTCTCCACGCCGCGGGTTCTCCACGCCGCGGGTTCTCCACGCCGCGGGTTCTCCACGCCGCGGGTTCTCCACGCCGCGGGTTCTCCACGCCGCGGGTTCTCCACGCCGCGGGTTCTCCACGCCGCGGGTTCTCCACGCCGCGGGTTCTCCACGCCGCGGGTTCTCCACCTTCTGCCCTTCACTCCCTTCAAGGCCAACACATCTTTCTGAAGGTTTGGTGAACAGAATTGCTGAAAATCGTCCAGTTCTGAATTAACTGAGACTTTGCAAAGCAGCAGCATAGTTTCTATCACTTTTTCTACTGCCTGTAGATAGAATATGAGAAATAGTTACATTTTTGCTGTCTTCAATCCATTACATTTAATATTTTGGAATGTGACGAAAGTACCAAAGGTGATTACTATCGAGATACTGGAGATACAAGTAATAACTCCTTGTTGCCCACAACAATACTTACCTCAACAGCTCCACCTAGAGGTCAAAAGGTTGCTCATGAAATCATAGGGGGATATTTTTTCAGCCAAAAGAATAATGGGAATGATTCTCACCATATGACAGGGCCAAGCAAAATTCAGGGAACAGTTTTTTCAATTATTTTTGCTGCAATGTTGTTTAATGTCCAGGCAGCTTCCTGTAGGAGTGGGTCTAAATTTTCAGAATGATTTGGTAGTGCCATTCTTGGGGGTTTGTGGAATTTTGCTGGTCAATGATAATGTTGACTTCTTAAATACTTTAGTGGCAGCCTCAGTGTTTTTTTAAGAGCTTCTATCTTCATAACTCCCTTGATCGTAGCCAAAGTCTGACTCCTGGATAGCAAAATCACCTAGAAGTGGATATTCAGAAAAGCTCTCCACATCCATGGGCTTAGTTGGGACCACATCATCAATGGCAACATCTCCTGACCTTACAAATTTGGGGCTAGTTTCCAACTTCTTGCCAGAATGATGATCAATGTTTTGGTGTCATACTGTTAAGAATCAATAAAAGGTGTAAACTTTTTAGAGTTTCAGATGAAAAACTGAAATAAAAGTAGAAAACAATGGATCGTCTCAGCAAATTAGGCAGCATTTATGGAAAAAGGAAGAGTTACCAGTAAGATGCCAGTAAGAATTTTCATAATTTCTGGCAGCAGTGTATCAACAAAACATTATGGAACTTCTTTATTTTTGAAGTTTACTCAGCAGATAAAATAAAATATTTAAAATGTGCCTTTACAGAATTTGGGTTTGGAAACAGCTTTGAAATACAAAAAGTAGATCATGGTGACGAATATTCATTTTTTTTCCTCTCATGATCTCTCTGTAATGAATCATGTCATAGATGTGGAGAAAAGTTTGCACAGGAATGTGCAAAAAATCTGCAGTGCAGCAATGAAAATGCCTGAAGATGAACCTTGCTGAATTACCGAAGAAAAACTAGTGGTGTGAAATAAGTGACCACATACAGGCATGAGAAAGTTTCAGTTCATGTTCAATTTTGTAACAGAAATTATTTTTGAAAATGATTACAGTGCTGGAGAAACTTTTAGTAAGATTTGCACTATGTGTGTCTGTGTAAATACTTCCCCATCAAAATTGTGTTCAGTCCTTGCCTTTGAAACCTACCAAACCTGTTTCCTCATTCACAACTCTGTGTTTGTGTGTGTGTTAAGAACACTCCTGTTCGGCTCCGAATCATGGGTCCTCTACCGGCACCACCTACGGCTCCTAGAACGCTTCCACCAGCGTTGTCTCCGCTCCATCCTCAACATCCATTGGAGCGCTTACATCCCTAACGTCGAAGTACTCGAGATGGCAGAGGTCGACAGCATCGAGTCCACACTGCTGAAGATCCAGCTGCGCTGGATGGGTCACGTCTCCAGAATGGAGGACCATCGCCTTCCCAAGATCGTGTTATATGGCGAGCTCTCCACTGGCCACCGTGACAGAGGTGCACCAAAGAAAAGGTACAAGGACTGCCTAAAGAAATCTCTTGGTGCCTGCCACATTGACCACCGCCAGTGGGCTGATAACGCCTCAAACCGTGCATCTTGGCGCCTCACAGTTTGGCGGGCAGCAACCTCCTTTGAAGAAGACCGCAGAGCCCACCTCACTGACAAAAGGCAAAGGAGGAAAAACCCAACACCCAACCCCAACCAACCAATTTTCCCCTGCAACCGCTGCAATCGTGTCTGCCTGTCCCGCATCGGACTTGTCAGCCACAAACGAGCCTGCAGCTGACGTGGACTTTTTACCCCCTCCATAAATCTTCGTCCGCGAAGCCAAGCCAAAGAAGAAGAACCAGTTTACCTATCTCGGCTGCACCATTTCATCAGATGCAAGGATCGACAACGAGATAGACAACAGACTCGCCAAGGCAAATAGCGCCTTTGGAAGACTACACAAAAGAGTCTGGAAAAACAACCAACTGAAAAACCTCACAAAGATTAGCGTATACAGAGCCGTTTTCATACCCACACTCCTGTTCGACTCCGAATCATGGGTCCTCTACCGGCATCACCTACGGCTCCTAGAACACTTCCACCAGCGTTGTCTCCGCTCCATCCTCAACATTCATTGGAGCGACTTCATCCCTAACATCGAAGTACTCGAGATGGCAGAGGCCGACAGCATCGAATCCACGCTGCTGAAGATCCAACTGCGCTGGGTAGGTCACGTCTCCAGAATGGAGGACCATCGCCTTCCCAAGATCGTGTTATATGGCGAGCTCTCCACTGGCCACCATGACAGAGGTGCACCAAAGAAGAGGTACAAGGACTGCCTAAAGAAATCTCTTGGTGCCTGCCACATTGACCACCGCCAGTGGGCTGATATCGCCTCAAACCGTGCATCTTGGCGCCTCACAGTTCGGCGGGCAGCAACCTCCTTTGAAGAAGACCGCAGAGCCCACCTCACTGACAAAAGACAAAGAAAGAAAAACCCAACACCCAACCCCAACCAACCAATTTTCCCCTGCAACCGCTGCAACCGTGTCTGCCTGTCCCGCATCGGACTTGTCAGCCACAAACGAGCCTGCAGCAGACGTGGACATTACCCCTCCATAAATCTTCGTCCGCGAAGCCAAGCCAAAGAAAAAATGAAAAAAAAACAATTTAGCCTAAGCTAACTTTCCCAAGCATGATCTAAATGCAGGAAATGCACTGAAGTTGATGAATTCACTCCATGAATAGCAATGCTATGGCATTGATTGACACATGGAATGATGACATTATGGTTGGAGGAGGGGCAGGACTGGCAGGTCGATGTGCTGGGTTTCCATTGCTTCAGACACAATGAAACGAGGGGGGGTGGTGGGGGCGGGGGTGAGAATGAAAGGTGAAATTTTGAGAGTACAAAGTTTCAATTCCTGTCAGGATTAAAGATAAAGTTAACAGGCATAGGGAACCTTGGATTTGAGGGATATTGGGGATCTGGTTTGGAAGAAGAGAGAGGTATATAGTAACATGGAGCAAATGAGGTTCTTGAGCAGTATAAAAAGCAAGAAAAATCTCAAGAAAGAAATCAGGAAGGCTATAAGAAGACATGAGGTTTCTTTGGCAGACAATACGAAGAGAAATCCTGAGGGTTTTACAGGTACGTTAAGAGCAAAAGAATAGTAAGGTACAAAATTGGTCCCCTTGAAGATCTTTTGTTTTAAATTGTATTTATCATTTGTATCAATATAAAATATACATTCATTAACACAGTAATTATAATAAATCATACAAAATAATACAATTTTTAAAATCCCCAACCCCCCTCCCCAAAAGAAAGGGAAGAAAGATGAACACCTATTTCAACATGTATAATATTAACATATATAATATTTATTGACTTTTTTTATAATTTCTAATTGAGAGGGGTGGGTAAGGTGGAAGATGTGGATGGAATTTTATTCATAAAATCCATATGTGGTTCCCAAATTTTATAAGTTTTCAATTTGATTCCTTAAACTGTATGTATTTTTTTCTAAAGGTATACAATTTTTCATTTCAATATGCCATCTATCTAATTGTACCACGCTCTGTTTTCCATGTTACCGCTGTACATTTCTTTGCAGTCGCTACTGCTATATTTAAAATAAATTGTTTGATATTTATCCAATTTCAGTTTTATCTCTTTCATGTATATTCCCAAGTAAAATATTCTTGGGTCTTTTTATATCTTTAACTTCATAATTTGTCCTAACAATACACTCAAATCGTTCCAGACTCTCACAGGACCATACTGAATGTAAAAAGGTCCCTATTTCCTTGTTACATCAAACATTTATTTGGATAATTAGAATCAAGTCCATTCAATTTATGTGGAGTATAATATAATTGATGAAGAAAATGATATTGATCCATTTGATATCTAGCATCAATTGTATTTGTAACATTCTCTTTTCACAATTTTGACCATATTTCTTCCTGAATTTGTATATTTAAATCTTTCTCCAATGTAATTTTGATTTATATAAATCTTTTTTCATTTTAGTTTCTTGTAATTTTGTGTACATATTAGTAATAAATTTCTTATCTTATTGTACCTTCAAATTGACTTTGTTCTGGGAGTCTCAGATCTATTCCTAATTTCTTAGTTTTTTGAAAATCCCCAAATCAATCGTTTATCCTCTATATGCCTTTACTATAACAATTATCAAATAAAGAATTTCAAAGTGAAAGGAATATGTTGATTTTGTTTTAACAACATTTTATGTAATTGATAATTTTTAATCCCTCTCTTCATATTATCGGCACGAACTCACTTTTATCAACATTAACTTTATAACCCGATACTCATCCATATTCTATTAATCTCAGGGCAGATCTTAATTTTTTAATCAATATTCACATAGTAAACAGACACGGAGTTGTGGGTAGTAAAGAAAATAAGCAGTGAGGTCATGGAACCTATACAGATTAAAGAGGAGGAGGTTTTTAGTCTTGAAACAAATAAGGATGGATAAATCCCCAGGGCCAGACAAGATATTCCCTCACAATTAAAATTAAGAGGGGGGGATAGACAAAGTAAATGTAGGTAGGCTATTTCCACTGAAGGTAGGTAAGATACAAACCAGAGGTTTGGGGGACTATGTGGAGAGGAGAGGAGAGGCCCAAGGACTATCAGAGTGCCATACAATGCAGAGTTCCTCCATCTTTTTCATCTCTTCCCTGGCTGAGTTTCTCGGGGGGGTGACACTGCACCCTGGCATGGAGAGGAGGGCCTTCTGTAATGATTTGGGTTCTGCTGAATGGAAGTGAGGCGTGGTTATGGAGAGGAATCCTGCTAGGACATGAGCAAATTTGTTGTTGGCAGTACTCATTGGGTGCAGGTTGGAGCTGGTGAGTTCAGTGCCCTTGAGTGAGAGTGACTGAAATATCTGGATGTGCACCAACCGGCCCCCCTTGATATCCACCTGGAGTGAGTTGGCCGGCAGGAAATCTGCACCCAGTAATGGTTGTTGCATGGCCGCCACTGTAAACTTCCAAGTGAATTGTCTGTCCCAGCATAGGGGAATGGGGGAGAAGCTGAATGTTTGGTTGTTGGAGCCGTTTTCCGCTCGGAGCTCCCGGCCCATTTTGCTGCAGCGGGCCTCCAGAATGGTTGGGGGAATAATGCTGTATTATGCCCCAGTGTCCACCAAAAAACATCATCCTGATGGAGTCTTGAATGTGTATCCAGCTATGCAGTTGGCTGGTTGTCGCAGCCATTAACGTTGGCCAGCTTGGGAGTTTCACTGGAACATGCAGGGGGAGCAGCATCAACAGGCCTTGGAACCCCACTGTTGGTGATAGAAACAGTACTGCTCACTGGTGGGGGATGGTGTTCTTGTGGTCAATTGGTGATCTTCTTGGCCAGGCGCTGATGACGTGGTGCAGTCACCTCCTTGAGTGAAGCACAGGTGTCCCTCTTCGTTGCCCATAGTAGGTTTGCTTGGGGGCAGCCACCTTCTTCGCCACACACTGTCCCTGTCTGTTGGAGTTTTGCTTGTTGGGGGTCAGTGCCGCTGTGTGGGCTGCTGGCCTTCAGTTGTGCTTGCCACCCAGAGCGCCAGCTCGATTGCCGCAGCACCAGGCCGCTACAATATACAGATTAAAGTTTTACTTAATGGTAATTTTTGACTTTGAAAGCAACCAGAATGTCCCTCTCTTGGGAGAAACTATTCTCTCTTCACATTTTGTGAACAAATCTTTAGTATATCAGCACTCAAACAAACTTTTGTCCTTCCACTGTTAGTGGTGCAGCCAGTTTTAAACATAAATCTGTGTTTACTTCTGCTATTAAAGTGTGTGTAAAAACTAATAATAAATGTTTACTTTGTGTGACTTTAGTCTTTCAAAGTAGAGTTACTTTCGCATTATCATTTAATAGGGCAATAATCAAGACAGAAGAGCTTTGCAATGTGAGGACATCCATCTGTCACAAATACCCCATGTTCATCAATGTTGCACTGAGGGCACTTATTCGGAATTTTTTTCACGAGCAAGTCTCAACTGCAATCAATTGGAAGTCTGTTATTCCTCCAAGTCGTGGATGTAACTTTTATTTATTCCTTGTTTTGCTGACTATCTGGAGGAGGGCTTAATTTATTTTCTCAATCGGTGCAGAAAATCTGTCACTGAACTAAAAGCTCATTCCCTTGATCTTGTTTCCAAAGACACAACATTGAAAACTAAGGAGGGAATTCCAAACATTGTGCTAAATCTTAATCGGGTCAGTTAGAATATTGTGTTCATCTTTGCGCAAACTGTATTTTGAAGGCTATTAAGAAATGCAATAATAAATATGTTTGAAAAGCCATGCATTTTTGTTTGGGTCTGATCAAATGAAGGCCAGTCATCGAGGTTAATAGTGAGTACCAAAATATTATCATCAGGAGAAATGCAAAGCAGAGAATATTCAAGTTTAAGATAATATAGAATTAAATTAGAGGTTGAAAAGGGGAAATCAGCAGTTGGTGGATGTACAGCATGAAAAAAAGTGTTAATTTCCCTAATGTTGATTTCATTTTAAATATTTACAACATCGAGATGGATCTCTTAGTGCCTTGTCACCCACCTCCAGAAAAAATATGGTTAGCAACATATTTTACGCCATACCTGGTATGGAGTAAAAACACAAAATTCTGGAGAAGGTCAAACAATGTCCTTTATGTATAATGGCAAAGATATATCACTGATGTTGTGGGCTTGAGCCCTTCAAGGTATGAGAAAATGCCGAAAAGTGTCCGAACAAGAGTAGGAGGGAATTATATCGGAGATGGACCAGGTGAGTTTGAGATCTGGCTGATGTATGGACTCACCTAGTTTATCTCCAATAACACTCTCCCCTTCCTGGATCTCTCTGCCTCCATCTCTGGAGACCAGCTTTCCACCAACATACTACAAACCTTCCAACTCCCAAAACTACCTGGATTACACTTCCTTACACCCTGCCCCCTGAAAGGATTCCGCCCCCTGAAAGGATTCCATCTGTTCCATCTGTTCCTAAGATGGTCTTCCAATCCAGATCTTCTGTAATATCTGCTGCCTTCCACAAAAATGGTTTCCCCTCCACCACTATCAACTCATCCCTCACCTGCATATCTTCCTCCCCTCTTGGCCTTCTGCAGGGACCACTCCCTCTGCAACTCCCTCGTTCCCTCATCCTTCCCAAAGCATCGCTCCACCGGCACCTTCCCCTGTGCCAGCAGGGGGTGCAAATCTTGCACGCACATCTCCTCCCTCACCAACGGGCCGTTCACGTGAAGCAATACTTCATTTGTACATCCAGAGGTTGTATTTACTGCATCCAGTGCACCTTTTGTGGCATTCTCTACATCGGAGAGACTGGTTGTAGACTGGGAGATCGCTTTGCTCAGCACCTCCGCTCTGTTCGCAACCACTGCGTCCTCCCAGTGGTCAACATTATAATTCCAGGTCTCACTCCTATGCTCACATGTCTGTCCATAGCCTTGTGTACTGTCCCATTCTGTCCACCCATAGATTGGAGGAACAACCCTTATTTTCCATCTGGCTACCTTCAGCCACATGGGATGAACATTGACTTTACTGCTTTCCACTAAACCTGCTTGCTTTTTTCCCCCTCCCCCCTTGTCTTTCCAATTCTTTCACCCACACGGCCCTACCATCCCCCCCCCCCCATTGCTGCTGTCCCTTCGTGGAGTGAAATCTGGTGCCTGTGATGTCGCAGACCAAGTTAATAGCCCTCTGGATTATTTTCTTGTCCTCAGCATTGTCACCTCCATGTCAGACAGTGATACCACCAGCCAGAATGCTCTCCACAGTCCACCTGTAGAAGTTTTCTAGTCTTTGGTGACATACTGAATCTCAGGCACCTCACAAAGTTTAGCCGCTGGTGACCCTTGTCTGTGATTTCACCAACATGGGTGCTCCAGGACAGATCCTCGGAGATGTTGACACCCAGGAATTTGAAGTTCTTGACCCTCTCCACTACTGAGCCCTGGACAAGGTTGTGTTGCCCTGACTTCCACATGAAGTCCACAATCATCTCCTTGGTTTGCTGATATTCAGCGCAAGGTTGTTGTCTTTACACCATTCAACAAGCTGATCTATCTCCCTCCTGTACGCTTCCTCATTGCCATTTGTGATTCTGCTGACGACTCTGGTGTCATCAGCAAACTTGTAGATGGAATTGGAATTGTGCCAGACCACACAGTCATGGGTGTATAATGAGTAGAGCAGTGGACTAACCACACATCCTTGGGGTGTGCCTGTGTTGATAATCAGTGAGGAGCAGATGTTGTTTTCAATTCTTACTGACTGGTCTTCCGATGATAAAGTCATGAATTCAGTTGCAGAGGTGGTGGGGGGGAGTGGGAAATGGATACAGAGGACCCCGCCCCCTAGAGTTTGTAGTTTCTTGATCAGCACTGAGGGAATAATGGTATTGAAGGCCAAGCTGTAGTCGATGAAGAGCAGCCATATGTATGAATTGCTGTTTTTGAGGTGATCCAGAGCTGAGCGGAAAGCCAGTGATATTTCAGCTGCTGTGGAGCGACTGTGATTATAGGTGAATTGCAGTAGGTGCAGATCTTTGCTTAAGCGTGTTAATTCTGGCCATAACTAGCCTCTCAAAGCTTTTCATCACAGTAGAAGTTAGTGCTACTGGGTGGTAGTCGTTGAGGCAACTCACACTACTCTTGGATACCAGATATAGGTTCAATGCAAGAAGAAGGATTGGTGTTGATCGATATCATGGTTGAAATGTATAAGGTGGCCAAAAGAGACTGTTTCAGTGCTGTACAGTTCTGATTCTTGTCAATGTCAAGTTGGTGTCTGTTCCACCTGGGAGATTGGAGCAGCAGCATACCAATCTGAAATGGACACCAGAGGTCATAGTAGAGCTGCAATGGATTTTTAGAAGTATCTGTGCAATATATAAAGTTTATCTTCAGAATTCCTTATGATCCAGAGGTAGTATTTTTATTTCTTTACAACCTGAAATGCAGTCAGGACATAGCCTGTTCCTGCTGTCCCTGATTGGGGGGGGGAGGGGAAATGCCTCCACACACTCCTTTAGAGAACAACATAAAGGGAAATCTGAAAGAGAGGGAAATGGAAGAAGTGGGCTCTGCAGTCCTTCACCATACTTTACGACCAACTTGATTTATTGGGTTCATTCACATTACCATGAAATTACTGAAATGGGCAGTGTGTTTGGTTGCAGCAGACTATTTTAAAACAGTAACAACCCACACTGATCAACTAACATGAGGATTAATTTTCTCCTACATTCAATGATAAGTACTGATGGTTTGGCTACGTGCTAAGTTCTTTCACATAACCGATATTGTAAGAGATTATCAAAGGATGTGTCATACTTGAAAGTGTGCTGAACAAAGGCTGCCACTATAAGAAACTTGATCTGTGTCCAAAAGGCAAGCTTCTGAAAAGCATGTGACTTACAGGAATAGGATGTGGCCTGTCTAACAACCCATGATTCTTATCCTTATTTAATTCAATGGTTTTATGCTGCAGCTGAATATCATTCAAGGATATTTCTATTGCTAAAGTGCATATTTAAGAATTAAATCTATCTTAAATTTTAAGATCTTTTAAATTTTAGCAAAATTTTGTATTTTAGTTTAATAGTAAAATTGTGGTGGCGCACATTGTGACACAGGCGAACCAGTTCCTTTTTTATCAAGGCCACGGCAGCAGAGCAGCGCATCAAGTTGGCGCCGCCGGGTTTTGCTTCCCTTGTGGGCAGGGAGGCGACCCACGCACACTCAGCTGCATTGTCGCGTCACCGTCAACATTGTAGTCAATCTGTCAGCTCAATTTATTCATCTATATTTCTTTGTAGACTTGTGTCCTCTACACAATTTGCTTTTCCACTTGATTTAGTTCTGTTGACGGTTGGATGCTATCAGTCACCCCAATAATGACTCTGACAAAGACTGAGCAGAATGATAGGGTTTATTGTACTAGAGACTGCTGGCCCGGGTTCCAAGGCTAGGAATGAACAGGAAGGAGAGGGGACTCGACCTTTATGGCCCAGGGTCACATGAGTAGGACTAAGGAAGGAGCCAAGGTAGAAGGACACCCAGAGGGAGGGCTAGCCAGCACATACAATCATATCACTAAATTCATCCCCCTTTTAAAAAAAATGGAACCCACCAGAAAACAATCAACAACGGGGGGGGGGGGGGGGGGGGGGTGATACAACAACCATAATAACAGCAACAATACAGTAACACAACAGCAGCAGGACAATCACAGCAAACCAGGGGTGGGTAAAGCAGACGCCCTCCATCAGCTAGAAGTTAAGCCGTACAGGCGGCCTCTATCTGCTGAACTGCCGTAGGGCCGGTGGTGCTCCTCCGGAGAGGGGACCGATGGGAGCATCCACTGCAGGAACTGTCTGAAAAGGATCTCAGCTGTGGACTCCCAGAGTGCTGGGGGTGTCCTCTGCTGTTGCATGGGGGGGTAGGTACCTGGACATCTGGCTGCAAGGCGGGCAGCTCAGGCTTCAGGGTCGTACTCTGATGCAGCACAATAGGATTCATGGTGTGGTCAGTAGCCGGCACGCCGATCACGCAGTGATCGATGAAGAAGGCAGAATTGACATCATCGGGGCGGTGAGCTGAGGTTGGGAGCGATGAGCGACAAGATGGCGCTCCCCTTACTGCACATGCAGTCAGTGCCGGAAGCTCCTCAGGAATGCACACCGTGCTGCTCCCAGACTGTGGTTGGGACCTGCAGACTTTCTGGTAATGGCCCCTCTTCCCACAGCCTGAACACGTAGCCCACCCCCCTCGTGGGCTAGGGGCATCGCAAATGCTTGGACTACCCACAGAAGTTGCATCTCGATGATGCTGTCTGCATGATTGCTGCCATGGTCGGGTCGGAAGTGAAGGACCTCATGGTGGAATATGCAGAGATGGCCCGCTTCTGCCTGCAATCGTCACCATGTGGCACTGGGCTGTGTCTAAGGTTCTGATTAAGTCGATAGCCTTTTTGAGTGGGAGCAGGTCCTCCTTGAGGAGTAGTTGCCGGATATAATCCAACCTCAGACTCGCATGCAGGCCTCTAGAATCAGTTCTTCCATGCACTGGGTGAGGGATATAGTGACTGTGGGTTCCCCCAAACAGTCTTTACCCAGTGTGACTAGGGACCAGAAGAACTCTTCAGTGGACTCACCATGCTGTTGTTTTCTGGATGCCAGCAAGTAACGGGAGTATACCACGTTCCCTTTCGGCTTGTACAGCGCCTGTAGCTCAGCCATCACCTTGTTGTAGGTCACACTGCCTTGGATGGTCAGGAAGGCCCCCTGGCCAACTCGTGCCTGAAGGATTTTTAACTTTTCGTCGAAGTTAACCATCTCAGCAGCAGTGTCAAGGAAGTTGTTGAAGCAGTTCATCCACTGCTTGAAGAGCACTGAAGCACCTGGGCCTTGGGGGTCAACTTCTAGCTGTTCAAGGCGCAGAAATTTCTCCATTACCGGAGACCACCAAAATCTAGTACAATAAATTGTTGGGCGCTATCAGTAGCCCCAATAATGACTCAGACAAAGACTGAGGGGAATGATAGGCTTTATTGTACTAGAGACTGCTGGCCCAGGTCCAAGGCTAGGAAAACCAGGAAGGAGAGGGGACTTGACCTTTATGGCCTGGGACTAAGGGAGGAGCCAAGGTAGAAGGACACCCGGAGAGAGGGCCAGACAGCACGTACAATCATATCACTACATCGACAATCTTAGATGTATTTAATTTGGTGCCCACCTCTACATCATCTATGAATTTAGTGAACATTTGCAGGCCCAGCACCAATTTCTGAGGCTCTTAACTCACTAGTGATTGCCAACCAAAGAAACATTTATTCCAACTTTCTGCATTCTATTGGTTAACCAGTCCTCTATCCAACTCCAAGTATCCTTGTCTCATTCAGAAATATTTTATGAAGCACCTTATCGAACACATTTGAGATATCTAATTGTTCAATATCCACCTGTTTCCCTCTATCCACTGTATATCCTCAAACTCCAGTAACGTTGTTAAGCATGACCTGGCCTTCCTGAATCCATGCTGCATCTACCCTCTCCCTTGTAAAGTCTCATCTGGTTCACTGATGTGCCTTGGAGAAGGATACTTCAAGGCACTCTTCCATAAACCAATGTTGCCCTGTACCATCAGAAGAACATCAGCAAGCTGACTTTAACAGTGGGTCTTCAATAATGATATTGAAAGTCCATGAAGATAAAACATACGATCAATGATTAGCAAAGAAACTTTTTCATCAATAACAATCCCTCTCTCTCAGAAAATATCCATGTTTCTTTACTGACTTGAAGGATGCATTGAGAATAGTGAGGAATCTTATCCCTATTGAGATCTTCAATTTACTTTGGTCAGAATAGATTTTTAAAGCCACCACTAACCAAAAAGTAAAAGAATTGCACTGGGATGATAAATATTGGTTGTTTTAATAAAAAGTGCATCAAAAAAAGGTTTATCTTGTCCTGCTATACTAGCCTTGGATGCATCCTTCCACATCCATGGGAATGTTGGTACTTTGTTGTTTGGCATTATCATTGTATTAAATTGGATGTATTTACAGCAAGATCACTGCATAACTGCAGTGAAGTCCTCTCCATATCTCACTTCATTATATCTGCTCAAACTTGTGTGAAGACCTGCCTAGGATTACGTGGCCAAATTTTCCCTCGTCTGATGCATGGCCATCTTGTTACAGCTTCCACCAACTGCTTCAAGCAACTCAGTGTGGCGATGGGGGTGGGGGGGGAGGGGTGGGGGGGGGACTGCAATTCTTATTCTACTGATCCTTTTTAATTACTTTAATTATTTGCTTCATAAATACAGCCCATAAGCCCACATTCTCCAGTTTCACCCATAATTAATGTGTTAACCGTTATATCTTTGGAAAGTGGAAGGAAATTGGAGCATTAAGAGGGAACCCATGGTCATGGAGACCATGTACAATCTCCTCTTTCAGACAGCAATGGATTCAAACCCAGTTCTCTGGCCCTATAGAAAGGCTGCACTAACTCTGGCACCCATTTGGCATTCTGTTATATCTCATTCTCCTTGAGGTTTACCTGAATTTAACACATTCTGAACTTTCACCACATCCTCCAATTCACTTGGTTCATCTCTGCCATCATTCTCCCTTTCTCTATCTCAGGAGGTTATCTTTCTGCAGACATTTTTTACAAACCTATCAACTCCCACAACTACCTCAACTACATTTCTTCATACACATTTTCCTCTATTCCGTTCTCTCAATTCCTGTCTCTCCATCGTATCTGCTCCCAAGATGAGGTCTTCCAGTCCAGATCATCTGAGATGTCCTGCTTCTTCTACCACCATCAACTCAGCCCTCATTCACATCTCCTTCATTTTCTGTTTACCTGCCCTGGCCTCCTCTGCCCCCAGACACAACAAACACAGGATTTCCCCTCACCTCTCACCCCACCAGATTCTGCATCCAATATTATCCTCTACAATTTCCATCACCTTCAAATGTAATCCCACCACCAGATATATCTTCTTCTTTCTTGTCTCCACCTTCCATATGGACCACTCCCTCATCCCTTTCCATTAATTTCCCCCATGGCAACTTCCCATGCAGCAGCAGAAAGAGCCACACGCACCCACATCTTCTCCTTCACCAACATTCGGGGCACCAAACAATCCTTCCATGTGAAGCAGCACTTCACTTGTGAATTTGCGAAAGCCATCTACTGCATCTGGTACTCCTGTTGTGGCCTTCTCTATATCAGAGAGACCGGACATAGACTGGGAGATCACTTCATTGAACATCAATGCTTTGTCCGCATCAATAACAAGGATCTCCTAGTGGCCAATCAATCAATTCTGTGCCCCAGTCCCACATTGACATGTCCATCCATGGCCTCGTGTATTGTCAAACCAAGGCCACCTGTAAATTGGAGGTGCAACACTTGATATTCTGTCTAGGCACACTGTCTATCATTGACTTCTCCAGGTTTTGCTAGTCTACTCCCCTTTATCCCTTTTCCCTTTCTCTGTCTCTTTTCCTCCAGCTCTCCACCCACTTCCCTCTCCTTTCACAGAGTCAAACCCCCCCTCCTGCCGTTTGCTATTGTGCTGTCCCTCCCTCCTGCTTGTGGGACTGCTCCTCCCCTGCCCCTCCCCCTCACCATTTTGTTCGGGTGCCTGTCAACATTTTGTTCATGGTAGATGCTAACCTGGAAGAATTCCTCCAGATGGTTGCGGAGCTGAACCTCACTTACAACAAGTCTGTGCTCAGCAGCACCTGCCTCACCATCCTGGGGTACATCGTGTCCCATGGAGTTGTTGGCCTGGATCTGGAAAGGATGCACCCATTAATGGAGTTGCCTCACCCCTGCTAAAGCCCCTCTGCAGGTGCCTGTTCTCTTATTACTCGCAGTGGGTCCCTCGCTTCTCGGACAAGGTCCACCCACATCAGACAAGACATCACAGACGCCAGGATGCAGGCTGTGGATGAGAACTCCCCCTTCCAGGTGGAGAGCGATGCCTCCGAGGCGGCCCTCGCTGCTACCCTCAACCAAGGGGGGAGCACCGTCGCCACCTTCTCCAGGACCCTCCACAGCTCTGAGCTAGGGCACTCCACCATTGAAAAGGAGGCCCAGGCAATTGTGGAAGTGGTCTGCCACTGGCGCCACTACCTGGCTGGCAGGAGATTCATGCTCCTCACAGACCAGCAGGCTGTGGCATTTATGTTTAACACTACCAACAAGAGCAAGATCTAGAACGACAAGATCCTGCGCAGGAGAGTCAAGCTGGCAACCTACAGCTACGACATCCAGTACCGCCCCGGGAAGTTTAATGACTCCACTGATGTCCTCTCTCACACCTGCGCATCTATGCTTGACGACAGGTCGCAAGCATTGCATGAGTCCCTGTGCCATCCGGGCGTCACCCGGTTTTACCATTTTGTTGTCCCAAAATCTGCCGTAGACTGTCAGGGATATGACCGAGGCCTGTCGGGTCTGTGCAAAGTGTAAATCCTGCTTCTTCCGCTCCCCCCCCCTCCCCACTCAGGGTTGTGAAGGCTACTCGGCCTTTCGAATGTTTCGGCATGGACTTCAAAGGGCCCCTGCCTTCCACGAACTGAAATGTCTACTTCCTCACAGTAGTGGACAAGTACTCGTGCTTCCCTTTCACCATCCCTAGTCTGGACACATCCACGGCCATCATCATCAGGGCCTTTGGGCAGATTTTCACAATGTTGGGCTACCCCACCTTCATCCACAGTGACCGGGAGTCTAGTTTCCTGAGTGACGAGCTGTGCCAGTACCTGAAGGCGAGGAAAATCGCGACCAGTCGCACGACAAGCTATAACCAGAGAGGCAATGGACAAGTGGAATGTGAGAATGGGGTGGTCTAGAAGGCAGTCCTCCTGGCTCTCAAGTCAAAAGGATGGGCCGTTGAGTACTGGCCCGTCGAGGTGCTCCATGCCATTCAGTCACTGCTGTGCACGGCTACCAACGAGACCCCTCATGAATGTCTGTTCTCATTCCCCAGGAGGTCAGCAACTGGAACGTCACTCCCACATGGCTCACGTCCCCGGGACTGGTGCTTCTGTGTCAGCATGTACGGATGCACAAGGCCGAAGCCCTGGTGGAGCAGGTTTTCCTCCTTCATACAAGCCTATGCTTACATTAGGTTTGGCAGTGGCAGGGACCTGTCACCAGCAGGTGCACCCACCACACCATGCCACCCTCCAACCCAGGGCGATGCTGACTGGACATACATCCCCATCCCCAGGCAGCTATGGGACACGCAGGGGCCCGCTTCAGCCTTAGAAGACGAACATCCCCCCCCCATCCAATACGACCTGCATACGTTGACCCCGGCCTCCCCATGACTACCCCTCCGCGCAGCCACACACACCCCTGCCACCAGCCCCTCCACTTTCCCTCTGACCAATGGCCAGGAGCCAGTCCTACAATGGTCACAGAGACCCCAGAAGCTGCCAGATCGTTTCACCCTGTAAATATTGTATGTATATAGTGGGTGCAATTCCTTGTTACTGTTCCCCCCAGGACAATTTTAAAGAAGGGGGTGAATGTGGTGGTAAACCACCAGCCTACTGCAGGGGGCAACCTCTGAACCTGCAGGAGTGTAAGGGGACAGGACAACACCTAGCCGGCTGTCAATCAGTCGACCTGAATGGATCAAGCTCCACCCGGTCAGGTGTCAATCACCCTCCAGGATATAAGCCTGCGCCGGCCTACCGAGGCCTCACTCAGAGTTGCTGTAGCCACAGCCAGCCTGGTTTTGTGGAAGTCTTTGTGGATTAAAGCCTGTTGTACAGTCTATATCTTTGTGTGTGTCTGATTCTAGTTAACAGTGCACCTCAATCCTCCTGTCCACTTCATATATCATACCATTACCCCTCATTTGTCTATTTCTCCCAAACTCATTTCCTTCAGCTGCTGTCCTCTTTCACTACATTGTTCTCAGAAAAAGCTTTCTGCCATACTACAGAGAGCAAAACAATCAAATGCCCAATCTATGGGCTTCACCATGCATTCTGACAACAAAATTCATACTTGGCCAGAAAGAAGATAGGCAATTCTTTTAGAGAATGATTATTTTAAGAGTATTTTAGGAGCTTGATCCATTCAGGTCGACTGATTGACAGCCGGCTAGGTGTTGACCTGTCCCCTTACACTCCTGCAGGTTCAGAGGTTGCCCCCTGCAGTAGGCTGGTGGTGTACCACCACATTCACCCCCTTCTTTAAAATTGTCCTGGGGGGGGAACAGTAATGTACAAATCCACTTAAAGTTGTGTGTTAATTAAAGGAGAATGCAACATAATACAGGTAGTCTTTGACTTCCAACCTACACGAATTATGTCCACCAACACATGACTAAATGTTGTCTTTAAAAATCTTTAAAACTACTGTACAAGTACATGTTTTAAAATTATTATATACAGTGGTCCCCGCTTCCCGTCGGCAGCCCGAGGACCAATCCTTCAGTCCCCACTACAGTCGTAAATCAGGGACTACCTGTATGTTTATGTATATATAGTTCCAAGTTGTAATTTAACTTCAACTCTACACCACCCACAGAGCCTCAACCTCGTCAAGCTAAATGTTCAACAGCAACAAGTGTAATTTGGCTGCCATCAACTCTACGTCACGCAATCTCTTGAAAAATTAATTGTCATTTCCAGGGCACAATATTGAAATGCAGCACCCAAGGCCTGTAAAATTTACTTCCATTTTCAATACTGTTGTCATTGGAAAAATTAGCTTGCCACCCATTCTCAAAAACAGCTAGGAATGGATAAAAATTGGTAAAGTTGTGCACAGCACTCCAAATATTAAATGTAAATGATCCAAATGACAACACTTCAGACCTCAAAATGAGAAAATAATTTCTCGCATTGTATCCATGAAAAGGATTGGTACAACACATCTGTTTATTCATCTATTGTTTTTGTGGAATTTGCCTAACCCAGTGAAACCTACTTTGATGGTGTTACGGGAAAAGGTTTGTTCCTTCATCAGAAAGTGAATGCTTTCCAGTTTCATCCAAATAATCAGTACCTGCATGTATTCAAAGTAAATTTTACAAGTTTTAAAATACTCTTAAAATAATTATTCTCTACTGGAAACAGAAATTGGAAGCAGGAACAAGTATTTCAGACCTTTGACCTGTGTTGGATCATTCTTTCAATACCTTGTTCCAGTTTTCTCTGCACATTTCCGAGCCTTATATCCTTAAGAACAATATTTAATTCCTTGAATATCTTCAGTACTTTGGCTTCAACTGCTTTCTGTGCAGAGAATTCCAGAAGTCCACCACTTTTCTCTTCAATCTCTGACAGCTTAATCCCTATCCTTGTCCTGTGACCCCCACCCTCCGGGTCTTTGAATCCCTCACCATCTGCAAATTCCCTGATTCTTTCTATTTCCTTCTTCAAATCATGGGGTGACATTAGCAATCTTCCAATTTTTTTGAAATTTCTCCAGAATTTAAAGAATATTAGAAAGTTGCTACTACATTTGCAAGGTCACTTTCTTAACTATGTTGTGATACACAGTTCTAAGCCCTCAGAATTTATCAGTTCAATTTCCTGAGCTCCACTTCCTTGGACTGGTTTCATTCAGTTTGTTCCTCTCAGCCAAGTTCTCAAAAATCTGTCAGTTATTTGTGTCATTCTTTATGAAGAGAGAATCTAAATGCATATTGAAGTGTAGAAATATGAGAATGTAGGATTCAGCACAAAAAACAAACTCCTAGAAGAAGTCGGTGGGTCAAGCAATTCTCACTGACCATGGTTTCTCATGCCTCCAGCACTCCCTGCCCACATGGGACACCTACTTCTGTCCTCTTACCTTTCTTCTCTGTCCTTCTCTGTTTACATTTCCTAATTTGACTAATCAAATGCCTTGCCTTTTCTCCCCTCTCCAACCTTACCACTTCTAAATGTGCAGCACTCTATTCACGTCAGAACACTATCAACCTTAGCATCAAACCTTGTAAACTAAGCCATTGTAATTGTGAAAACGATGCACTGATCTCCTGAGAATAGACAGCAGCTCTTGGATATCTTTTCATACCTATCCCTTGACAATATCCTCACCAACAAACACCAGATCATTGTCTCCCTGACCATTACTGTTCTCATCTTATCAAGAGATCTCCCCTCCACAACCTCCACTCTGATATTGCCCCAACCTATATGTCCCATTTTTATCTCTTACCCATTATTTCTGCATGCTCTTTCTCACCAAACTTATCTGTCATTCCCTGACTCTATCCTTGTCCCTCTTGTCTAATCCTTTCCCAACTACATTTGAGACATCTTTCATGCCATCTAACAGTAAACTTATTTCCCTGATCCCAACTTCCTTGTCTTCATGTAGTTCACCTATCATAATAATAGGTCTATGGCAGATATCATCTCACTGACTCTACCCAAATCCCTAGAACACCTGGACAGCAAAGATGCATACATCTGGATGCTCTTTATCAACTACACTTTGGCATTTAATACCATCATCCCCTTAAAACTGATTTGCAAACACCCCACCATGTAATTGGATCATGGATTTCCTCATATCCAGACCACAATCAGTGAAGATTGGTAAGAACTTCTCCTCCACAATCTCCATCAGCACCAGAGGACCACCCTGCTCTACTCACTTTACACCTATGACTGTGTGGCTCAGTACAACGATAACACCATCTACACACTTGCTGATGGTAGTGGGTTGTACAAAGGAAGGGGATGAGTCAGTATGCAGGATGGAGATTGAAAACTTGGCTGAATGGTGCATTAACAACAACCTTGCACTCAATGTCACCAAAACTAAGAAGATTATTGTTGAGCAGGAAAGGAAAGCCAGAGGTATACAATCCAGTGATCATTGAGGGATCGAGGTGGAGAGGGTGAGCAAATTTAAGTTCTTGGGAGTCACTATCTTGGAGGACCTTTCCTCACCTCAACACACCAATGGCATCATGAAGAGAGTATGTTAGCACCTCTATTTCCTCAGGAGTTTGCAGAGGTTTGGTATGAAACCAGAACCCTGGCAAATTTCTGCAGAGGTGTTGTGGAAGGTGGGCTGACTGACAGCATCATGGACTCATATGGGGACACCAATAACCCTGAGCATAAAACCCTCCACAAATTAGAGGACACAGCCCAGAACATCACAGGCAATACTTTCCCCACAGTTTGAGGACATAGTGGAAATTGGCCGTGAAATTGACAACCTCAATAACATTTCCTCCCACCTTGCCTCATGTAAGGATGCCATTCCTTTATCTCAGTTTCTGCATCTCTGCTTCATCTCCGTCGAAGAACAGCAGCAATCGTCAAAGACCCACACCACCCAGCACACTCTGTTCTCACTGCTGCCATCAAGAAAGAGGTGCCACAAGACTTGCGCCACCAGATTGAGGAACAGCTGCTACCCCTCCACCATCAGACTCCTCAACAACAAACTCGATCAATGACACATTTAGGACTCGTACTCTTTATTGATTTTACTTTTTTTATTCTCTCTGTATTTCAGTCCGCTTGTTTACATTCATTTGTTTATAGTTCTTTATTTGTTTGCCACGCCTGCAGGAAAAAGAATCTCCAGGTTGTATGTGATGTCATGTTTTTACTCTGACAATTAATCTGAAATCTACATCCACTCTTCCCCAATGATTCACCTTTCCATCTATGGTTGCATTGGTGCAATTTCCTCCACTTGGGCCGTGCACATCAATATTATTAACTTTTGCACCAACTTTCACCCTGCCCTCTAATTCATTTGACACTTTTCCTATTTTTGAACTTCTGTCTCCATCTTAGGAGACAAACTGGCCACTGATCTCTACTATAAACTCACCAATTCCCATATCAAAGATAAAATAGGATTCTGATGACACCATAGTTAAGTTGAAAAAAACACAAATGCTAGAGAAACTCAGCAGGTCAAACAGTGTTTTTATGTAGCAAAGGTAAAGATACATCACCCACGTTTCAGGCTTGAGCCCTTCATCAAGGTGTGGGGGAAACATAAGAGATGTCCAAACAAAAAGGGGGAGGGGAGGGGGGTGGTGAGAGTGGGAGATGATAGTTGGGGGGAGGGGGAGGAGTCTAGGCTAGATGGAGAGGAAAAGGAAGTAGGAACTGGAATAACAAGCTAAGTGGGGTGAGAAAGGCAAGCTGATTAGTGGAATGCAGTGTTCGTGCCCAGAAGAAAAATGAGGTGGTGTTAGTCCAATCTGTGGGTGGTCAGGGTGGGGTAGTGTGAACGGCCATGAGCTTGAGAATATGACTCAGCAATTGAAATGGTTGGCTACCAGGAGGTCGCTTTTGTTGTGGATGGAGAGGAGGTGCTGGGTGAAGTGATCTCCTAATCTACAACAGGTCTCTCCAATGTAGAAAAGGCCACAGAGGGTGGACCAGGTGCAGTAAATGAGTTCTTTGGATTTACAGGTGAAGTGTTATTTCACCTGAAAGGTCTGTTTGGACCTCTGACCTTGGTGAGGGAGGAGGGGTGGTGCAGGTATTACACCTCCAAAAACCACGGTGGAAGGTGATGGGTGGAGAGAGAGAAGAGTGCACAAGAGAGACATGGAGGGAGTAGTCCCTGTGGAAGGCTGAGAAAGAAAAATGTGTCTGGTGGTGGGGTCCTGTAGTAATTTTCAGAAATTCCAGCGGATAATGTGTTAGATGCAGAAGCTTGTGGGGTAGTAGGTGAGGACGAAGGGGATTCTATGTTTATTGTTTCTAGGGGCAGGGGGGCTAGGGCAAATGGAGGAGGAGATGTGGATGAGGGTTGAGTTAACAATGGTGGAGGAGAAACCATGTTTGTGACATTTCAGAGGCTCTGAACTGGAAGACCTCAACTTGGGAGCAGATGCAGTGAAGATGGAGAAATTGAGAGAAGGGGATGGAGTCCAGGTAGTTGTGGGAATTAGAGGGTTTGTAATAAATGCCAGTGGAGAGTCTGTCTCCTGAGATGGAGGCAGAGATCCAAAAAAGGGAGAATGTTATCAGAGATGCACCAGGTGAGTTTGAGGTCAGTCTGGAAATTGACCGTAAAATTGATGAAATTGACAACCTGAATAACATTTCCTCCCACCTTGCCTCACATATTGCCTCACCATTCACATGCCATTCCTTTATCTCAATTTGTGCATCTCTGATTCATCTGTTCTCAAGATGAAGCTTTCTATTCTAGGACTTTGTAAGATGCTGTTATTCTAGGAACATGGGTTCCTCTCTGCCACAGTTAATGAAATCTTCACATACATTTCCTCCATTTCCTGCACTTTTATTCTCACACAGTCCACCACCACAAACTGAATACAGATAGAATTGCCTTGGTAAACACTCTTCATCTTTTAGTCTTCGCATCCAGCATTATTACCCTTTTCCATTTCTGCTGCCTCCATCCCACAATCCATCACATCTTGTTTCCTTCACTCTCTGCTTCTCACAGGGGCCAGTCTCTGGTACACTTATCTTTTTGCCACTTTATCCTCTGCCACTTTTATGTGGTGCAGCAACATCCTCCTGCACAACAATCTGGGGACCTAACCAGCCTGTGAAAGGCAAGGCAGAGATTCACATTAACCTCCTCAATCCAGGTCTGTTGCATTTGATGCTCATGATGTTGCCTCATCTACATCAGCGAGACCAAGTTAGACCAAGCGACTGTTTTACAGAGCACCTACATTCTTGAGGCAATGCTGGTAATCCGGATAAGCAGGCATCTTGAGTTTCCAGTTGTACATCACCCACATGCCTTGAATTCTTTTCCCAATTTTCCTTTCTGGTTCTCCCAGGTTCTCTCCTCCTGTGTTTACCTGTTCCATTCATTTCCTCCACCCACCCATCTCACTCCCCAATGTTGGTCCATTTGCTCATCATTCCTCTATCTGGTTCCACTTATTACCTACTAACTCATGTCACCCCTGTCCCCCACACCTCTATATGCTGGGCACCATTCATCCAGGTGATGCAGGGTTTTGGGTGGAGCCAGTGAGATGGCATCTGTTGTAGACCTGTTGCTGCAGAAGGCAAATTGGAAGAGATCCACATCGTCACTGACAAGAGCAGATATGCTCCAACATCAGTTTCTCAAAACATTTCATCAATGTGGATGTGAGTGTCACTGGTTAGTCGTCACTTACACCAACTCTTCTCAATATATAACTGAAATATATTTTTTAGGAATTGAGCATAAGCATTTTCTTCTAAAATGTGATGCAGTCAAATCTGAGACAGATCAAAGAGAAAATGTTTGAGAAAAAAAAGAGGTGGTGAGAGGGGACTTGAATGATTTCAGTTTTATATTATTTATAATAATTTTTCTGAATGCTTATCAACAGAAATGCATCAATTGTAAAGTGGAAGATTTTTAATGACTGTTCCTTCAGTCAAAAAATGATTCCTATGATTAACATCTGCAGTATATTTGTTTAACATTTGTCTTTGGCATTTGTTATTGTCAGATTTACAAAATGATGACGTTCATTCTAAACAGCAACAAACAAAAGGTTAATGTGACCTAGTGAAAAATCTAATTCAACACACCAAGCAAGTTTGAGCACATTTTTTAACCAGCTAGAAATTGCTAATTTATCAGAAGCCACTAGAGAAATCTGGATGACCTATAACACAATGCAACTCCACCCCTCAAAAAATATTATCTTAGACAAGAACTCACTCTTGAGGGGAGGAATGGTTTCTTGGCATTTCAATTATATTAGAAAACAATAATGTATTTTGCAGTAAAACATTACTGCAAAATTCTACAGAAACTGTCCTCTCCCTCCCCCACCCCACCACTCAAATTTTTCATTTTGATAATCACTTTTCTCATCACAACAGGCAGTATGGTTCACTGCAATATTTCTTAGGAACTTGAAGTTGAAATGTGGAATTCATAGAGATATATTGAACATCTGGAGAAGATGCATGCAGAAGCTCAATTTTGTTGAAGATAATTTAATCTGATTTTGCAGTCAATGACAATTCTGCTTCTTTTGTTGATCAGAAGGAAATCTGCTATAAAGATTTCTGGGTCAAGCTGCCAGAGGAAGTTGTAGCTGCGGCCACAATTACAATGCTCAGAAATTACTAGGACAGATAAATGAATATGTAGGGATTTTTTTTTTAAGGATAATGGCAAATGTAGACAAATGGGATGACAGGCCCAGAATGCCAACTTCCTCAGCATGGATGAATTGGGCTGAAAGGCCTGTTCTGCATTGTGTGGGTCTGTGACTCCATCTCTCTCGCTTTTGATCTCAAGGGGAACAGACTTAGTTTCTGGTTAAATATATAAGCTCTAGATTTGGAACCAAATCATTGAACATTTTGATATCCTTTACTCTTTGGAAAGAAACACAATTATCAGTTGATGTGCCTTAGGAAGCCAAAAGTCTTTTAAAAAAAAATTAAATTTAGTGGAACCTCATAGCCTGTCTGAAGTTATTAAATGCCAGAGTAAAAAAAAATTGAATTCAATCCACTTAATGGTGTAACATTCATCATAATTTGATTCAAATATGATGAATATGGATTATTTAACCAGAGTTGAAAATCCAAAAGCTGAAGTGAGGACGATCCGGATTAGCAGCATTGCCTTGCAAATTGAATCTGCACAGACCCATTATTTCATTGGATGAGCTGATGTCATTCCTGTAAAACTAATTACTTTGCAAAGAATCTTGATATGAAAATTTAGGTGACTGCTTGCCAATGAATAACTCCAAGTAACCATAAGGGAGCAGTGTTGTGAGTATGATGTGGTAATTAACACCCAACTTTAGTTTCCAAAAGTAGCAAAGACAGTAAAGTTATTACATTTCAGATCTTAGTCACAAAATTCTTTTCATTTGAAAATATTTTTATTGAGTCTAACATATAAGCATAAATTTCTTTCTTTCTTTGGCTTGGCTTCGCGGACGAAGATTTATGGAGGGGTAATGTCCACGTCAGCTGCAGGCTCGTTTGTGGCTGACAAGTCTGATGTGGGACAGGCAGACACGGTTGCAGCGGTTGCAAGGGAAAATTGGTGGGTTGGGGTTGGGTGTTGGGTTTTTCCTCCTTTGTCTTTTGTCAGTGAGGTGGGCTCTGCGGTCTTCTTCAAAGGAGGTTGCTGCCCGCCAAACTGTGAGGCGCCAAGATGCACGGTTTGAGGCGATATCAGCCCACTGGCGGTGGTCAATGTGGCAGGCACCAAGAGATTTCTTTAGGCAGTCCTTGTACCTCTTCTTTGGTGCACCTCTGTCATGGTGGCCAGTGGAGAGCTCGCCATAGAACACGATCTTGGGAAGGCGATGGTCCTCCATTCTGGAGACGTGACCTACCCAGCGCAGTTGGATCTTCAGCAGCATGGATTCAATGCTGTCGGCCTCTACCATCTCGAGTACTTCGATGTTAGGGATGAAGTTGCTCCAATGAATGTTGAGGATGGAGCAGAGACAACGCTGGTGGAAGCGTTCTAGGAGCCGTAGGTGATGCCAGTAGAGGACCCATGATTCGGAGCCGAATAGGAGTGTGGGTATGACAACGGCTCTGTATACGCTTATCTTTGTGAGGTTTTTCAGTTGGTTGTTTTTCCAGACTCTTTTGTGTAGTCTTCCAAAGGCGCTATTTGCCTTGGCGAGTCTGTTGTCTATCTCGTTGTCGATCCTTGCATCCGATGAAATGGTGCAGCCGAGATAGGTAAACTGATTGACCGTTTTGAGTTTTGTGTGCCCGATGGAGATGTGGGGGGGCTGGTAGACATGGTGGGGAGCTGGCTGATGGAGGACCTCAGTTTTCTTCAGACTGACTTCCAGGCCAAACATTTTGGCAGTTTCCGCTTGACGTCCTGTATAAGCATAAATACAGAATTGACAATTACATAATAATTAATTTGTATATAATTAAGCACAAACAAAAAAATTGAAAAAAGAAGAGAAAACTACATAAATAATTGAATTGTGATACCTCAAAAACATTTAATTGAACATTTAATTAAACCCATTTTTTGAATAATAAATTCTCAGTTTTCAGAGGGAGACAACCCCCTCCCTCCATTCCCCATTCCTGCCCCTATTGGTGCTTTCTCCTATTTTCGGTGGAAAGGTGACTCTCAGTCCTCACCCCTGGTGGGAGAGAAGCAGGCAGCAGCTGCCTCATTGTGGGAGCAATGGCCATCTTCTTTACCCATAATCACCCTCATGCAGCTGGAATCGCTCTGGCTCTGGAAGATTGGTTCCAGCTGTGTGGGGGATTATGGGTACAAAGACAGCCATTGCTTTTGTATTGAGCCATCACCACGACCTAGTGCGGCACTTTGTAAACTCCAGACTTGGCAGCACAGCATTGAAGTTGTGGTTTCTTAAAAAGTTTGTTGCACCAACATCCCAACATGATTGCCTACACAAAAATAAAACACCAATATACTTCAGCATCAATCAGACAGGAAAAATCCTAGGTAGCACACATTAATCCCTCTTCCGTCCTGATCTTGATGTATATGAATTTTATCAATGTAATCCAACTACTGAAATGACCTTCAACAATAGGTTAATGGTGTGCAGCTTTCACCCTGAAATACATTTTGAGGATATTAAATGTATTTCTGCATTGCTTGAATAAGCAGAAACTTTCTCTCATATGGGAGTAGATGGTGCCACCTCCTGCCAGCTCTTCCTCCATTGGGTCTGTTGAGTCTTCTGATGCAACAGGTACAGACCTCAGCACGAGCCCCGTTCATGCAGTGAAAAAGGCAGAGATCCTCTGCCATTACATTGGGAGACTTAGCTTTTTGAATGCGCAGTGGCTGGCTCCAAGACGCTGACTGCAATCCCTCTCAGGAGAGGATAATCGGCAGAGCGTTGTGCTTCGCCACCTCAGATGAATGTACAGCCGCGGGCTGATGATCTTGCAATTACATCATCAGCCAGTAACCCATCTTTCGACTCTCTCCCACCAACTCATCCCTCTCCCTCCATGTCCCCCTTAGGGCAGGGGCAGCCAGCAGGAGCTGTCAGGGCAGGTGGCGGCTAGTGGGGACCATCAGGGCAGGGGTAACAAGAGAGCTGTCAGGGTGGGGCAGCTGGTGCGGGCTGTGACAGCCCCCCCTCCCAACCCTAACCACTCTGACACCTCACCAGGCCTCTCTCTGCGGCTCAAAATGAGGCAGAGCAATGGCTGTCTTCCCTACTCATAATCCCTCACGCAACTGGAACTATTCTGGGAAACACAGAGTGATTCCAGCTGCATAGGGGATTAAGGGTAGGGAAGACAGCCATTGCTCTGCCATGTGTTTATGATGGGTGGCGCTAAGGCACCTGTTGCCCCACCTCCATAGGCTCTGGAAGGCACTACAAGGCACTGCTCAACATGAATGCGACACTGGTCTATGAAAGATTAGTTTATGTTTTCCCTCTGCGCTTACAGCTGGCTGGCCTCCCGGTGGAGTGCTGCCATGAAATGGCCTACTGTCTGGTGTTCCACTTTGGACTTTCTTGTCCTTTTCACAAAGGGCACACTTCATAGCCTCTTCTCCATAGCAACCATGATTCTCTGCTGATATCTGGTTGCTATGCTGAATGTGCCTTTAAGAGAATATTGCCTTCCTCGAGACTGATTCACAGCAGGTTGCCAGTAGATCCATTCTTCTGGGTATGACCAATTGGCCACTGCAGAGGTCTCATTTAAGGACATATTTCTGAAGTGAACCTTCTGATTAATGTTGCAGACAACTTTTTCTCTAACTTGGACCCATTGCATGAGTCCAAAAATCAATTCTGGTTTCAGGCACCAAAGAAAGTGGGAGATTTATTGTTTAAATGCCTATTCTTCCAAATTTAGTTTTTAAAAATGTTATGTATACAGCAAGGTAACAGGCCCTTCCGGCCCATGAGCCCGTGCTGCTCAATTAACCTATAACTCCAGTAAATTTTGAAGGAGATTGGAGCACCCCGAAATAAACCCACACAAACATGGGGAGAATGTACAAACTCCTCACAGATAGGCCATACTCATATTTTATGACCCCCTGCAAAATACTCACTCTTGTGTTGAAAGATGATGCATATTAACAGCTATCCCGTTAAAGCATGGGTGATAAAGCAAAATCTTGAATGATGCTAAAATTGTTTCAGTTGGATGCAAGCCAGTAACCCGAAAAGGTTCAGATAACTGCCAAATTAAAAATGAACTTCTTGTAGTTTTGATCATCCATGCTTTCAATAGCAGTATCTTTGATACAGCGCATCAAACATAGCAAACTATCTTAAACACTTCAGAAGAAGCAGAGCAGCCTCAGCGGTTTGAGGAGTTACACAAGCCATGAGAAACATTGATATGCCAGACATTAAAAGGGAATTGTCATATAATGTTGATCTTAAAACTGCAATAAATTGTATTCAGGTGTGTGCCACTTATCATCTGATCAGGCAAAGTCCGACTGCATATACCTCCGTCGTCCACGACCCAATAGGGTTATAATGGAATTCAATCAGAAATCCCAATTGGAGATTGCGAGTACAGATGTAGAGGGCATAACCGGAATGGAAGAAGAGGCAAGGGAAAAGGAAACTGCAGAAGGAGATCAGGTGCAGAAGTTAAGGCTTTGTAAATTCTTAACAGCTTAACTTAACCGCTTGCTGAAGAGATGGACCCATTTTAAATGACTGGTGCACACTGAACGCTTTTGACTGATAGAGAGGAATCCTCATGCAGCGTTTGCTGCATATAACGAAATCTATGAAGAGAATAAAATGTAAACAACATTGGACATATTCCTGAAGAAGCCAACACCTCGCCAAGAAAATCCTCAGCCAGGTCCTTCGCAGCCTTCCTGCGAAGGCTGAAACTCTTCCAGTGGAACACTTTGAGGAAGTTGAGAACAATGATGTGGATAATCCTGATCCTCTCTGCTAAAATGTGTGTGATGTAGGCTAATAGTGTTTACATAGGGAAAATAATTACAGTTTCATTTATCGTAAGTAACCCATATAGGTTTCCTAAATATTACAGTAATATGGTGTTAACACAATGTCCATGTTACATAACACCAGTTTTACAGAACATATTATGGATATTAAGTGGTGTATACCTGTATACAACTGTGCATTAATACAGTAGTACCCAGTACTATATTTGGGCTTTTGTAAACTGCTTTTATGTTGGTTATTAAATTGTAATCACTCAAAACTGAATAAGGAACACCAATTCTTTAACTTTCTAATAAGTCTGAAGAGACATGACACAACATCAAATATTCTATCAAACTTCTACAAGTGTACTGTGTAAAATATATTGATATGGTCTGGTTTTGAACCTCAAATATGCAGGAACACAATGTTGCAGAAACAGATAAATATAGCCATGTGCATCACTGGTACCAACCTCCTGTCCATTGATGAAATTTATATGAGGCCCTGCCTCAATAAGGCAGCCAACATCAACAAAAGAGATGGTTGTTGATTTCAGGAGGGTCCAGGGGATCACTCTCCCATGGCCATTGAGGCTCTATCAGTGAGATTTTAAAGAATATCATATTCCTTAGCGTGCAATTGGTGGAGAATCTCAGGGCATGTGCGGCTCAGCTGGCAGATGTTCTTAATGACATTCTTACCATCTCCCTGAGAAATGCCATGGTCTCAACATACTTCAAAGCTGCCACCATTGTCCCTGTGCCCAAGAAGTCATCTGTGTCCTGCTTCAGTGTCTACAGCCCTGTCGCTCTCCCATCTTACCATCATGAAGTGCTTTGAGAGGCTAATCGTAGGGCATATCAGGCTCCTGCTGCTCCTGTCACTGGACCCTCTGTGGTTGACATGCAGATCCAACTGCTTTAAGGATGATGCCATTGCCACTGCCCTCCATCTGGCACTCACCCACCTGGAAAATAAAGACTCGTATGTTTGAATGCTGTTTATTGACTTCAGTTTGGCATTCAATACAATCATACATCAATACTTGATAGGGAAGTTGTGCCTGCTGGGTCTGAACATCTTGCTCTGCTATTGGATTCTTGACTTCCTGTCAGGGAGACCTTGGGCAGTCCAGATTGGAAACAAAACTTCCAAGACCATCACTCTGCTGACTCAAGTCTGTAACAAAACACAGTTCACACCACATCATCAAGTTCATGGCTGTGGTGGGCCTTATTAGTAAGAATGATGAGTCAACGTACAGAGATGAGGTGCAGGCGCTAACAGACTGATGCAGAGCCAACAACCTGTATCTGAATGTTAATAAAACAAAAGGGATGGTTGTTGACTTCAGGAGGGTCCAGGGGATCACTCTCCCATGGCCATTGAGGCTCTACCATTGAGGTCGTCAAGAGTATCAAGTTTCTTGAAGTGCACCTAGCAGAGAATCTCACCTTGTCCCTTTACACCAGATCCATAGCCAAGAAAGACTACCAGTGCATCTATTCCTGCGAAGGCTGAGGAAAAGTTTATTTCCCACCCTCCATCCTCACTACATTCTACAGAGGATGTATTGAGAGCATTGTGAGCAATTGCATCACTGCCTGATTTGAAAGCTGTACAACCTCAGTCTGTAAGATCCTGCAGAGGATAGTGAAATCAGTGGAAAAGATGATTGGGGGCTCTCTTCCTACCATGATGGACATCTACAACACGCAATGCATGCGGAAAGCAATAAACATTGTCAAGGACTTCACATACTCCTCATGTAAACTTTTCTCCCTTCTTCCATCTGGTAGGAGGTACTGTAGCACTTGGGCCTTATGTCCGCATTGGGCAAGATTTTTCCCCCAGGCCATCAGGCTCCTGAATTCCTAGAACATATGTGGATAGTGTACCGTGAACTTTTATTGAATGTCTTAATGTTTTAATTTCTATTTTAACATATTCATGTAAATCTGCTCCGTGGCCCTGGAGAAATGCTATCTCGCCTTTACCGTGCAATACATGGTATGAATGACAAATAAAAGTGACTTGACTTGAAGTCAGTAAGAAAGGTGATTTAAAACTGCTGAGAAAATCACTGTGGTCTTGCTTCCCTCTATTGAAAATATCTACAGGGAGCAGTGCTTAAAGAGGGCTCAGAAAATTAGCCTGACCATCCATCCTGGAGTATCTTTGCCATCAAGGAATAGATATAGCAGCATTAAAAAGGAGGACTGCCAAGCAAGGGACCATCTTTCTACAGATTGTGAGATTATTGAACAATCCTAGTAATCAGTAAATTATGTTTATAAATTTATTTTGAAAAGGTCTCTCTCTGCGCGCACACACACGTGCCATTTGTGTATAGGCTGTGTCTGTATGTATGCGCACTATGGATCAGAGATGAGTTCTTTCATTGACTAAGATGTATATTAACAATCAGATGACAATTAACTTAAATCTGAAAAATGGCAACAAAGTGCTCGGTGTGCAGCAGCAACTTTTGGAAATACTCATCATGTTCTTCACACAGCTGCTGGAATAGATAGTCTTTATGACAATTAAAGCAAAGTTTTTAAACATCCTCCTTAAGTTTTTAGCCACTAAGTGCTCCCTTTGAATGACACAATGAACAGTAAGAACTGAAGGTATAATGATTTTCAGATGTGTGATTAACCATTGCAGTGACTCCACCAGTTGCGCAGCACACGATGTCCTTGTTAATGTAATTAACTTATTTTAAGATAGTTAGTCCTTTAGTACTTAATCCTTCTTGCAAACATCTCTTCCATCAGCTCATTCCCATTCCAGAATCTAGTATAAACTATGGTTAAAAAGTATCATTCTCTTGCAGAGAGGATTGGTCTAATTGTAAAGAGAATTTTTTGGATTGTAATGAAATAGGATTTCAATGTTCCTTCCCATCTCATTGATTCTTATAGAAATAGTGGAATTACTCAAAGGAATTGCCTGAATTGTTTCTTTGGCATTTAAGTTCATGACACCAGATATTATTATGGCTACTGAAGGCAAAATAAGTGACTCCGCAATATTATGAGCACTTCCGCTGTTTGCAATCAAATCACCTATCCTGTATTTTTTTTTTAATTTTTTTTTTCACACCATAAATCACATTAGCCATGATATACACTGTTTCTTTTTCACACATATACAGTGACTTTTTCTCCCCCCACCCTTTCCTCCCAAACCACCCCCCCTCCTCATCCATTTTAGGTATACAATCTAGGTTGCATTAAGCCAGTCAGACAATGTTGTCATTCTACAAAATTACACCAGAAATTCTACTGAGTCCATTCTTTTCTTTCCTTCTCCTTCCATCAACTTAGGTAATGTTTGTCCCCGGTAGGTTTTCGCTATTGTATTTAATGTAAGGCTCCTATACTTGTTCGAATATTTCAATATTATTTCTTAACCTATATGTTATTTTTTCTAATGGAATTCATTTATTCATTTAAATTTAGTAGTTTCTTCCTTTTAATTTGGTTATGTATTCCATTAATATTTAAAGACATATAGTTCAGCGTAGCCCTTTTATATTTTGTTTATCTTCTCTTTCCGTTTTTCCATCCTTACCTTTCCTCCTTTTCCATTTCTGTTTTCTTATTTTCAACTCTTTATAAGACAACATTCCTACAACATCCAACATTTTCCTTATTCTCCTATTTCTATCTTATTTATCCCCAATCTCCCCTTCACCTCCTGAGTTGTCCTTTATCCCTTGTCGGACAACCACATCTCCCTTCTCCATTTGGATTTGCGAATCCACTCGCAAGCGTCAACTGATTTTGCAGTGACCGCTATTTCCCCCCACCCCGCCTCCCCCAGAAAAGATTTCACTTTTCATATGTCACAAAGGTCACTCTTTTAATTCCCTTCTTATTCTCTCTATTCCATTACCTTCCCTTATTAATTCTTGTCTATACTATCTATATTTTCCTCTAAGTACAGATACATTCATGTATGCTCATTGTCTCTATTCACTCTTATACCTCTTTACCCGCATACATATCAATCGTGATCATTTTTACTCTCATTACCCGTCTTCATCCCTCAGTCTATTTTTGTCTTTACCCACATACATATCAATCGTGATCATTTTAACTCTCATTACCCGTCTTCCTCCCTCAGTCTATTTTTGTAATTGTTCTGCAAATTTTCGTGCTTCTTCTGGATCCGAGAATAGTCTGTTTTGTTGTCCTGGAATAAATATTTTCAATACCGCTGGATGCTTTAGTATAAATTTATACCCTTTCCTCCATAAAATCGCCTTTGCTGTATTAAACTCTTTTCTCTTCTTTAGGAGTTCAAAACTTATATCTGGATAAATGAAGATTTTTTGCCCTTTATACTCCAGTGGTTTGTTGCCCTCTCTTACTTTTTCCATTGTCTTCTCCAGTACCTTTTCCCTTGTAGTATATCTTAGGAATTTTACTACAATAGATCTTGGTTTTTGTTGTGGTTGTGGTTTAGAGGCCAATACTCTATGTGCCCTTTCTATTTCCATTTCTTGCTGTAGTTCTGGACATCCTAGGGTCTTAGGGATCCACTCTTTTATAAACTCCCTCATATTCTTGCCTTCTTCATCTTCCTTAAGGCCCACTATCTTTATGTTATTTCTTCTGTTATAATTTTCCATTGTATCTATTTTTTGAGCTAGTAGTTCTTGTGTCTCTTTAGTTTTTTTATTAGATTCCTCCAATTTCTTTTTTAAGTCTTCTACCTCCATTTCTGCTGCTACTGCCCGCTCTTCCATCTTGTCCATTTTCTTTCCCATTTCTGTTAAGGTCATCTCCATTTTATTTATTTTTTCTTCTGTGTTGTTTATTCTTTTTCTTAAATCCTTAAATTCCTGTGTTTGCCATTCTTTAAATGACTCCATGTATCCTTTAATAAGAGAAAGTATATCCTTTACCTTGCCTTTCTTTTCTTCTTCTATTTCCCTGTACTCTTCCTCTTCCTCTTCTTCTTCCTCTGGGTTGGCCATCTGTTGTTTCTTTGGTGCCCTTTCCTCCTCTTCTTTCTTGTTTCTATTGTCTTCTGTGGTCTCTTCTTGCTGCAGGTGTACTGCAGCTGTCGTTGCCGGCTGTGGAGATCGACTCCCCAGCTGGTCCCCCCTCCCGTCGGTGTGTTTTTTTTCATGCGCATCGCGCATGCGTGAAGTTTCGCGCATGCGCGGTTGCGCACTTTTACTCGGCTCTGCGAGCCATTTTTGTAGTCCATTATTTACCGACCTGAGGGAGCGGGTTTCTCTCTCCGCAGCGGGCCTCTTTGGACAGGTAAGGCCTTCACCTTTTTCCTCCTTTGTCTTCTCTTCCTCTCTTCTTACCGTTGCTTTCGATTTTTCTTTTTTTGTCGCCATCTTCTTTCCACCTTTATACTCACTTTTCTGTAACTTTTATTTCTGTGCCTTTGTGTTTTCCTTTGTTTTTCCTGACTTTTCTGGAGAGGGCTGGAGTTCACCGTCCGGCCACTACTCCATCACGTGACTCCTCCTCACCTATCCTGTATGAAGCAAGAAGACGCTTTTCCAATTTCTGTCACATTTCTGTAATCATCTGTTTGATCAATGGCCTTCTCTTGAAGTTATCACAAAGGTTGTTGAAGTAATCCAAGGATTTATCTTTCTTTTCTTTATGTGTGGTCTTAAATGTTATTTCAGCTTGGTTGGCCCTATGCTTTCATTTGAAAACTCAAAGCAAACTGTGGATGCAAGAAAGGTTGAGCAAAATGTTTGGCCTGCATGCATATGCTGGAGTTGAAGAGAATAGAACAAAAGAGGAAAAGTATGTTGTAGGCAATCCACAGCCAAAGCTCATTCCATTATCAGTCAAAACAATCATGTTGAAGCAAGGATTGCTCTGAAAACATATTTAATTTTCTGCATTTATCTTGGCCTCCAATCTTGAAAATAATATTGCATTGCTTGGCAACTGCATACAGCAAAGCCTAGCAGCAAAGTCATTTCCTTCCTCAAAATATGTTTAATTTGGTCAGTTTCTAATTCCCCCGATATGTTTACACATTTATTGGGTGTTCCTTTGCCTTGGTGTAATCCCTAACTTCCTTACTTCACACTTTAAATTCAATTCAGATTTGCACAATCCATCTGAACTGATGTCATGGTTCAGACTCTGGCATCCACTATGGTAAGATAGCATTCAAAAACATTGACTAATTGATTATTACTCACTGTCATTACAGCATTCTCCTTTTTCCACATCTCTGAATGTAAATACATGATAGCTTATTTTATTTTTGATGCATAACCAATGTGCATTTTGAACTGATCCCTGCAAGTGATGAATACATCAAGGTAAGCTATTATTTCCCTTTGCATACCATCCAGATGTTTACCAAAGAAACCACTTGAGAACGCAGACCAACAGATATCTAAAATCAGCCAATCTGGACAATCCCATGAACTTGTGAGAGATGAGAAAAACTGACATTGCAATATGAACATGAAGAAATGAAGAAAATAAAATTGATACATAAGTAAATGAATGAAGCCAGTGCAAACAACATGAGACATGGATATTAGAAGGCAGGAAGCTGACACTGTCTGAGTAAGATAAGAATCTCCTACACCAGCAATTTCACTGAATGAAGGAGAGAAGGACAGACAATTGAGAATAGAAGTAGAGTTAGTCTGAATGAGATAAGGGTCGCCAAGCCCCAGATAGAATTAGCAAGGCTTGCATAAATAATTAGAAGACCTTAGATAGTATTAGCAAGTTATACATATATAATTAGTAAGCCATACAACAGATTTTTCAAGTATGCATATTTAACTAGTAAACCCTAGACAAGATTAACGAACCCTGCAGGTGAAGGGACTGTTGCCCTGAGAGTCGGGAAGGTGTGAATGGGGACAAGGGCTAGGATGTGAATAAGGACAATGGGAATAATGGCATAAGACACCGACAGGATACCCCCTGGTCCTCCAAGTCTACTGAAACTGCACCCAACTTTGCATTGTTATTTAATAAATGTTCTTTGTTCTCAATTTTTGTCTCGAGCAATTTCTTTAACGGTACATCTATTTCTAACAAACTCTAAAAGCAGGGCATTTCCTAACCTCATTCAGATTGAATGGGGCACTTGTGCATCATGCAGATTGTCACCATTTGAACTGATGAAGGGACATGCTTTGTAATAACTTGGATTGTTTTGATTCTGTTGCCTAATTTCTAACATTTCAACTCGTATTGCCAATCAAAACATCCCTTTACAGATAAAATTTTGCACCATATACTCACATGTCCAATATTCTAATACAACTATTGTGAAAAAAAGTGGTTCTGCAAAAATATCTTCAAACAGGTATATCAATGATTATCCCCATTTCAATCATACCCTAACGATGATTAATGTCAAAAAAATGTATTTTTAATGGCTTTACTTAGCATTTTCCTCACAAATGAACTGTGTATGATTTCATCCAACATAAAATGATGAATGAAAGTTGGCTTCATAATCATTAATTATTTTTCAGGACTGTCTCATTCTGTTGTGATTTTCCAAATTGCTTTGGTTACAACATGATGATGTCTGCATGCATGCAACCTGTTGAAAGATTGGCTTCCTGCTAAAATGCAAAATTCAGGTATCCTCTTAGAATGCCCACTATCAACCCATGTCCCTGATGGACCAGCTCCAGATGGCAGTTCCAACTGCTGTGTCTATAGTGTGAGAAAGTGGGAATAGATATACTGGCAAGAGAATTGCCTCAACTATGGAGATCACACGAGAGATTCTAATATCCTGAGAGAGGAAAGGAGTTTTAATGTCATCTGCAAAAGTAAAAATTTGTAAGAGAAGCTGGATACACTCTTATTCATTTCATGGAGTTTGACAGATCTGAAAAGCTGCTCAGCGTGCCTACCCAACAGCCTTTACTGAAATGCTTCCTCATTTCGAACCTTATCTGACCACTCCTGGCCAGAATGACTGATTGAACTTAACTTCTGTATATCTGAGACAGCATCGCTCTTTCCCCTCCTGCTTGACAGCAATTCATTAGGGCCAGACATCTTCCATTGTAGAATTGTTCCCAAGCAGGGCCAATCTTTTGAGCTGGTGCTTTACAGAGATAGATATATTGATTCACTCTGCCTTTCGATGTCAGATTCAGGTGATGCCTGAAATTGTCCCTGCAATTCTGATCATTTTTTGGGTTTCTTGGAGCATGAAGCTATAGTTCGAATTAATCTGTCTCTGTTGTGCAGAAATCCTGTGAAGAAAATGCAACTTTAGGTGGACCTTCAATGTGCTGCAGCCATCCAAATTCTTACATCTACCTACATCATATCTGATTTTCCTGTCTTGAACCAGTCCAAGATTATATGAATCAGTCATCAAGTACTCAAATCTAATAAGACTTCCAGTTTACTTCACCTTGGATATTTCAGTTTTCAATTACTCTTTGGAAACTTAAGAGGGGCATTTGATACTGATGATATAGCTTCAAGTTTGTATTGTTTTCTTAGATCCACTGATCAAATGTTTGCCAAAGTCAAGAGTATGTAAGGAAATCTAAGATCATCTTTACAGTCTTAATACACAATTGAGCATCTATTAGATTAAAAAACTTCCAGTATAAATTTGTGTTACTAGAAGCACTTGTCCATATTTCTGAGCCTTTCATTTCCTGATTCCTGAATTGTTTGTAATAACTCTTGAAAGTGATTCCCCTTGAATGATACTTATATGGGATGGCATGTGAATAGGAACAGAAAAATGTAAGAAATAGGAGCAGGAGTACACCATCTGGTCTTTAAAGCCTGCTTCACCATTCAACAAGATTGTAACTGATTTGGCTATGGAATTGATGTACTTTTGTCCTGTCTGTATTAAATTCAAGGACATTATGTTTGATTCTCTGCATCTGAAGTTCTTTATGTGTATAAGAATAGGTATTCTTAAGGATCAGGAAGGGCATCTATGTGTAGACCCAGAGGAAATGGGGAAGATTTCAACAAATATTTTGTTAACATTTTTAAATTTGGACAGGAATGGGAAGAGGTTTTAGAGGTATTAGGTAAGTAGATAAATCTTCAGGTCTAGACCAGAGTGTGGGAAGGCAGGAAAAAAAATTCTTTGAGCCTTGACTGACATTTTCAAGTAATTGCTGAGGGGAGAAGATGGAGGATGATAAATGTGATGTCATTGTTTGAAAAAGACTAAGGATAATCCAGATAACTACAGATTGGTCCAATGTAAGTGGGAGGGAAATTGTATGAATGGCTAGGGGAATATTAGAGAGAGTCAGCATGGATTTGTGCAGGCAAAATCATGTCTCCTAAACTTTATAGATATTTTTGGAGGTTACAAAGAGGGTAGACAAAGACAAGGCAATTGATGTTATTTTTGTGGATTTTAGTAAAGTATTTCAAATGATCCATCATAGTAGGTTGGCATGGAAGGCAAGGGCAACAGGATAGGAAGTAAACTAGGGAAATAGATCCAAAAAAATCCTCAGTGATGAGAGTCAGATAATGGTTGTAGAGGCCAGTTTTCAGACTGGAGGATCGCGACCAGCTGAATGCCTCAGAATTCAGTACTAGGACCTTGCTTTTAGTAATATGCTTAAATTATTTGGATAAGGATGCTAGTGCAAGTAAGTTTCTTAATGATATGAAAATACATGCTGTGATGAACAGTGGAGAAAGTTATCTGGGTTTGCAACTGGATCTAGACCAGATAGGGAACTAGATGAAGGAAAGGCAGGTGCAGATCAACATGGTGAAGTGTGAGGTGCTGTATCTGGGTAATTCGAACCAGGGCAGGATTTACTCTGATAATGTTAGGGCCCTGAAGCTGAAGCATCATGGAGCAGAAGGACCCAGGGTGCAGGTGTGTAGCTCTTTACAGATGGCAGTACAGGAAGACAGAGTAGTGGAGGGAGCATTTAGGACAATTAACTTCATCTGTCTAAATAAGTGTTGATGATGATGATGGTCATACAAGACATCAGTGAGACCATACATGGAATATTGTGTGCTGTTTTGGTCATCTAGCTATAGGCGGGAAAGTGTAAAGCTGGAAAGGATGCAGAAGAGGTTTACAAGGTTATTGCCAGGATTAGGGAATTTGAATTACCGTGAGAGACTGGAAAAACTAGGCCTGTTTTTCTTGGAGTGCAGGAGGTTGAGAAGGTGTCTTATCGAGGTCTACCATAGCATTGATAGGGTGAAATAATGATGGTCTGTTTTCTGGAGTGGAAGATGAAAGGGGATAACTATAAGTTGAGAGGGGTGGGATTTAGAAAGGATGTGAGTAGATAGTCTTTCACCAGAAAGTGATGAATATATAAAATGAGATGGCAGACAAAGTGGGGGATGCAGGTACATTAGTTTTCTTTTTTTTTTAAATGGATACTACTGCATGGATGGGAGGGGATTTGAGGGGTATTGGTTTAATGCAGGAAAGTGGGCCTGTTTCTGTGCTCTGGGACTCTATGACTCTAAAGTGGAAGAGGAGGTGGTGACAAAGGAAGAGTCTATCAGGTCTGGATGTGAAGGGCAGGCTCATACTCTGCAGATCCAGTGATGAGTATGAGGTGAAATGTCACTGCTCAAGTTAATTTTCAAAAATTTAGACATACAGTACGGTAAAAGGCCATTTCGGCCCAAGGGTCCGTGCCACCCAATTTACACCACATTAACCTGTACCCCCAGTACATTTCGAACAGTGGGAGAAAACTGGAGCCCCTGGGGAAAAACCATGCAGACATGGGAGAATGTATAAACTCCTTTCAGACAGCGTGGGAGTCAAACCCCAGTCCTGATTACTGGTGCTGTAAAGGGGTTCCACTAACAGCTACGCCAACCATGCTTGTGAAACAATCCATGGACACTTGCAAAAAAAGCTTTGCACAGCATTCAGCCTTCCAATGATAAATGTTAAAAAAAATGTTGGCAATGATCCTCTCAACAAGAGAGAATAGCTCCTCACTCCCATTTGACATTCAGGAGCATTGTCAACACTTAATCCCTTTGAAATAAGGTACTGGTCACTCATGTTTGACAAGAAACTCACCTAGGTCAGAGACCATTCAGCCCATCAAGTCTGCCCTGCCATTTAATCTTGGGCTGATCCATTTTCCCACTGCCCAGCCTTCTCCCCCATAACTTTTGATGCCCTGGCTAATCACGACCCTATCTTAAAGTCAATGAAATAACTCATCTCTGATCCATAGTACACATGTCTGAGCCCTTCCTCAGGTAAAAGTTGTGTCACCCTTTACTTCTTCTGGATACTTGGTGACCTGTTGAGTTTTTCCCAGAGTCTTTGTGTACTGCACTCCAACCCAGGATCTGCAGACTTTCTCGTTTAACTCCAATTTTTCTTGTAGTTCACGACTCTTCCTAATTCTTTACAAGACAAACCTATGAATTTCTAAACAAAATTGAGATCACAAGTTCCAAACAAGAACTGTTCTTTATTGATGCAAAGTGGAGGTGAATTTGGTTTTTCATTATGAGACTGGGAACAATCTCACTTGCTTTTCACGTGCAGAGAGGCTGGAGTGGGGACTGGAGGGGGAGGGGGAGGGGGGAGGAGGAAAGAGAAAAGGAAATTTAAATTCGTAATGTGGAAGTGAAAGTACATGTTAAATCTGCTGCAGAGAACGAGCTTTCCAACCTTGCACTGTCCCAATCACAATTTTATGCCTCTTTACAAAAGGCTGAGGACTGCTCTGCAGCACATTTGGAATATCATCGTGTGAATATTGCTACAAAAAAAAAGGACTTGTTCTCTGAAGTTAATTTGCAGCTCAGAAGCTACTGACAAGGTAAATGACACGGTTTATTTCTGCTCTGTGGAATGTAAATGGAGTCATGAGAATTGTGTAGTTTGGACAGTATTACCCTTCTAATGTGTTGTTGCAAAATTGAAAACTTCGCTTTGAAGTTACAGGACATGTATATCATTAATGATAAAAGGTAGGTAGTCGGATACAAACACCAAGTTCTGTCACACAAAACGTCAAAAATGTGAGGAGCAATAACTCGATTTGAAGTTCACAATTTAAAAATAAGATCGGCGTGTTTTCATGAATGTGTTCTTTAATTTCACTTTTACTTTCGTCTTTGGTCTCACTCTGAAATTTGCATGACTAGCATCTTTGCATACGATCCGAGATTCGTGGAACATATTAAGAATAAGGATTTAAATTGTTGACAATAATGTAATCTAATTTTGGACAAGTAAGAAGGATTTCCCTTTCAAAATTCACCTTCCCTTCTCCCCAACCCGCTATACCGCCTCTCCAGCCTTGTCATTACTACGTTAGTTCCTGAAATTGTTTACAAGCCACTCACGTTGATTTCTCAAGTTCACTCCCGAGAAACTTCTTGCCACTTGTTTGCATTTAACTGCTGCCTGTTCTTCACTTACGTCGGGATTTCTGTTACCTTAATTGATAGAGCAGGTGCCCACTGTTGTCTATCTTAATTGATAGAGCAGGTGCCCACTGTTGTCTATCTTAATTGATAGAGCAGGTGCCCACTGTTGTCTATCTTAATTGATAGAGCAGGTGCCCACTGTTGTCTATCTTAATTGATAGAGCAGGTGCCCACTGTTGTCTATCTTAATTGATAGAGCAGGTGCCCACTGTTGTCTATCTTAATTGATAGAGCAGGTGCCCACTGTTGTCTATCTTAATTGATAGAGCAGGTGCCCACTGTTGTCTATCTTAATTGATAGAGCAGGTGCCCACTGTTGTCTATCTTAATTGATAGTCCACTGTTGTCTATCTATCACCTGAGTCTGATCACTCAACATTTGCCCGTTTCTGTTGTAAACTGGTGCCTTGAGGAAATCTGTTGGAACAAGGCTGCAGACTACCATTTACAGTCCCAAGTATTTGAATAGCCAAGGTCTGGATATGATGCAGGTAGATAGATAGGAGCAGTATGGGTGGGTATCACAGTTGGCTTATACATGGTGGGCCAGGGCTTGCGTGGCCCCTTGACCGAGTATTTAAGGGGACTATCCAACCAGTCCCAATCTTTCCCAGTAGTTATTCAATATTTGTTTATTTTCAAAAAATGCCTTTATTTCTCCCACCATCTAAATGGGTAATAGAATCGGGAGATGTGAGCAATATGTGACATTACAGCTGATCATCTTCCTCAATAGCATTTTGCTGTTTCCCCTCTCACACCACCACACCCCCCTCCCCCCACCTCATACCACACCAGCCTCCGCATCCAACACATTATCTGCTGGAATTTACAGTACTTACTACAGGACCCCACCTCCAGACACATTTTTCCTTCTCAGCCTTCCATAGTGCACTCCCTTGTGCACTCTTCCCTCCCCACCCATCCCCCTCTCCCCCAAGCACCTTCCATTGAGGTGCGAGGAGGTGTAATACCTGCACCAACACCTCCTCCCTCACTATGGTCCGAGGTCCCAAACAGACCTTTCAGGTGAAGCAATACTTTACCTGTATCTCCAAAGAAATAATTTACTTCACATTCTGAGGCTTTCTCGACATCAGAGAGACAAGTTGCAGATTAGGAGATTGCTTCACCCAATGCCACCTCTCCATCCACAACAAAAGCATCTTCCCTGTAGCCAACCATTTCAATTCTGAGTCACACTCTCAAGCTCGCGTCTGTCCATGGCCTTTCACACTACCCCACCCTGACCACCCACAGATTGGAGGTACAGCGCGTCATTTTCGTCTGGGCACCCTCCAGCCCCAGGGCATGAATAGTGAGTTCACTGTATTCCACTAATCAGCTTGCCTTTCTCCCCCCCCCCCCCACTTAACTAGTTATTCCAGTTCCTACTTCCTATCCCTCTCCGCCTAGACTCCTTCCCCTGCCCCCAACTATAATCTCCCACCTTCACCACTTCACCTTCCCACTTTTGTTCAGGCATCTCTCGTGTCCCGTTTTCCCCCCCACCACACCTTGATGAAGGGCTCAAGCCTGCAACGTTGATGATGTATCTTTACCTTTGCTACATCAAGGTTTGACCTGCTGAGTTTCTCCAGTATTTGTGTGTTTTTTCACTTAACCCCAGTGCCAACAGAATCCTGTATTTCACTCCTTGTATCCTTTGATATATTTGTCAGTCAGGCCCAAAACATCAGTAAAATATCTTTACTTCCTATGGACGCTGTGAGTCTGGCTGAGTTCTTCCAGCATTTTGACTACAGCGTCTGTAGACTTCCATGATTCAGTCCCCTTCTAAATGTTTTTACTGACTTGGCCTCTGCATCGCTGAGCAATAGTGATCTCCACAGTCTAACACCATCCTCTAAGATTTAATCTCATATGACTGTCCTGCAATCCCAGGAATGAAGCTTGTGAATTTCCATCATACTCTCCATAGCAAGTACTGTACTGTATATCCTTTCTTGGCGGACAATATAGAACATGGCACCCTATATGGTCACACCAAACCCTTGCATAATTGTGGGAAGCTAATTTTGCTCCTGTATTAAAATTGTTTTGCCAACATAGTTTTGGCTATCTGAATTACTTACTCAGCTACATTTTTGCTTTCAGTAAATAGTGTATAAGGGGACTAGGCTCTCTTTGCATATCAACATTTACCAAATGAACGCCATTTGAATGATGTTTTGCCTTTCTATTTTTCCTTCAGAAGACATTTAGACATTCCACCCTACAAGAGGTCCTTCCAACCCCCAAGCCTATTCCACCAAATCCCCCAATTAATCCACAACCCATGTACATTTTGCTTAGTTGCCTTGAAGCCTCTGTGTATCCTGCTCACAATTCATGGTTCCATGAAGTACAATGTTGATGGTAAAATTTGAAGTACTACATTTGGATCCCTGTTCCAAATGACTGATAAATATTACAAAAGGCCGAGGCCCAAACATTTATTTCTGCAGCCTTCCAGTATTTACTAATTTGTGCCCACTTTCCGCTTTCTGTCAGACCACCAGTTTTCAATTTGTGCCAATACATTGCCAACAGCACCTTACACTTTAATGTACTTTATTAAAAGCTTCTGAAAATCCAAGAACATCACAAGTATTATCGCCTCTTGTCTGCCATTTATATATATAAAAAAAAACACCAGTAGATTTTCAAATGTGATTCTCCTTCAGAAATCAGGATTAGACAAAATTAATATTTCTAAACATCTTGTTAAAACTATTCTTTATATTGACCTTGAATCTTAACTCTGCTGCAGGATAGTGAACTAACTGGTCTGTAGTTTCATGTTTTCCATCTCCCTCTTTTATTAGTAGTAAGGTTGTTTCCCTTTGGTTCATTGGTCTGAAGTGAAACTTCAATTGTTATTTATAATTTTAAATTTATGTAGGAGTTCACAATTAAATCTGGCATTACTTTTTAAAAATGCATTTTAAGACGAATGCTTTATTTTTTTTGGCAGAGCAGATTAATCTGCAGATTATCTGAGCATCATTTGATCCTGTTGCTTGATGTAACTTGAGAAGTAATCTTTATTTCTCAATTACTCTGTTCATGATTTGGGGTAGGTTCACATGAAAGTGCAGCTCATCAACGTGCCAACCTACTGCAGCAGTTGTAGGATGCGTAATATTTTAAACCAAGAGAAACCCTGGTGTAAATTCTGACATTTTAAAATGGTATGTGGGAGATTTGATTTTTTTTTTAAAGTAAGGATGGCATTTGGCTAGGCTGAGCAGGTTGTGATGGAGAGTGTCCTGTGCTCTGCAGAGTGAAGCTCAAGATGATGTGTGTCCAGACATGCTCCTGCCAGACTGTTCAGGTCACTGCATGATAGGAAGGGAAAAGGTGAAAAGGCAGGTTTTGTACCTCCTATATTTGAATGGGAAAGACTAGAGCAGGGGTGTCAAACTCAAATTCACGGAGGGCCAAAATTAAAAACTTGGACTAGTCAAGGGCCGAACTAAATATTTATTGAAAATTTTCAACAACATCTGCATGTTTTCTCTTCTTTCAACATATGTAATGTTAAACTTTTTCTTATTAAAATAAATGTTTAATAATAGTTTTGGATAAACTCTTTCCCGAAGCATTAACAAATGAGAAATAAAATATTCAATAAATAATATTTCTCTATAGAGGATTTGTCAAATGTTGCTAGTGTGCTGTCGAATTGTAAAATCTGAGGGCTATTGAGAATGTGGGAGAATAACATGATTCCTGAAACAATCAAATGGGTGACTGATTGTGGGCATGAACTCTAGCAGGGTTATTTGCCATGCCCTTTTTCCATTGCTACAGATATCCTTTGATTTACACACTTTTCAAGTTTTATGCCTAATGAGCTTGTATCCAGGTGCAGGACCATTTTTAACCAGGAATATATTTATCACTGTGACATGAAACTATTGGAAGATCATTTTATCCTGAGATTAAAGTTCATAATACTTACTCAGGCCTGTGTGCGGGAGGGCGGGGGTTTGCGGGCGATCGGGTTGGACAACGACAGTGCGGGGGCATCGGCTCTCGCTGCAGGGTGGCATCTCGGCGGATCAGCGGCCCCGTCACCGTGAGTCATGGTTCGGCCTGCGGCAGGGAGGGGGAGTGGGCAATGGTCCTGGCGAGGTCAGGCCCGAGGCCTCCGGTTCCGGGAGCTGGGAAGCGGCCTTGGCTTCCCCTGACACCGGCCAGGCCCCAAAACCAGAGTCCATGGTGAGACCCTGCAACGTAAACAGAGGAGGTGGGGGCGATTAGCGGGCTGACGCCAATGCATTCTGGGGTTTGTTGTATTACTATGCATGCGCTATACTGGCGCGGTGGCCAGCGGGCCACCTTTAATACATTTTTGAAATGATCTTGCGGGCCAAATATAATTATATCGCGGGCCAAATTTGGCCAGCGGGCCAGAGTTTGACATGTGTGGACTAGAGGGATGGTGCCTTTAGATGGTAAAAGGAGAGATGGGTGGGTGAAGGAAAGATGTGTCTGGTGATGAAATGGCATTGGAGGTGATGGAAATGGTGGAATATGATACATTCTGTGTGGAAGCTGATGGAGTAGAATGAGATAACAAGGAAAAGCCAATCTCCCCACTAAACACATTTCTCCTCCTCTTCCTTAAAGCATTCTGAAAGGACTGTTCACTTCACAATTCCCTGTTTCACTCTTTCATCTCCAATGATCACACTATTTCTCACTGAATGTTACCATTGTAACCGATGGAAATGCAATGTCTTCCTTTTTATTACTTCCCTTCTGACCATCCAAGGACTTGCAGTCCTTCCAGTTGAAGCAGCAGTTCACTAGCAGTTATTCCAATTTGATGTACTAAAAAAATAAATGATCTCAATGATTGTTGATTTGAGGAATTGTTAAGTCAAAACTTTCATCATAAATTTCAGAAGCATTTCTCTATGTAAAATGTGGTAGAAGTTTTGATCTCTTCCACCAGTGGCAATTAATATTAGACATTGCTAATTGGCCATTGTTAAGCAAAAGATTTGGAGATGTGGGGTTAAACTCTGTCTCGGGTTAGGTCATGGATCACCTGTGATCTTATTAAAAGGTGGAACAGGAAAGAGCGAGAGAGAGAAAACATTTTCTTCTGTTTATATGTTTCTACTGCAGTGTAATTAAAACCATTAAAGAAGTAAAGTTTAAGGAGTGATGCGAAGGAATATAGAGAGAGACAAAGAAATAAACAGCTTTCAGAGAGAATTTCAGAGCTTAGGAGATTTAAAGACAAAATATAACTATCTGAGTTATGTCTGCTTATAGAACATAGATCATTACAGGCCAGTATGGGCTATTTAGCCCATGATGTGACCTTATTTCGTCAAGTACACTTTTCTGCGGAGGAAAAAATATCTGATATAACTTGTACAGTATAAGAATCATCTTACAGTACAGTGACTTACAGGCCTGGAGCCTGACTAAACAAACCTTCTTCAGTATTTGATCCAATAATCCAACTTTTTTCTATTTTTATAAATATTAATGCTGATGTTCAGAAATTGATGAATGCACACTCAGAAGCTTGTATTATTTTTAACAATATTTCTCTTAAATATAGGTCCATTGGCTTGTGGGCCAGAAGGGCCTGTTACCTTGATGTATGTTGAAAAATAATTAAATAAAATTCTAAGAGAACAGATAAATAGGAAGTACAAAACTTTTCCCACAATACAAAAGACAAAAAGGTTTAGGGGATGGTCTAATTCAGCCATTCTCAACCTATTTTTGGCTATGGCCTCATTAGGATTCTGCTCAAAGCTTCCGTATGAAGCAGTCAAATTTAGTTGGTTTCTTCTATACTTTTCTTTTAATATACTTTTAATATACATTAAAAAATATATATTTTATGATTTCACTATGTGCACCCCTTAAATGTGCTGTAAACCTCTTTGAGAATGGCTAGTTTAATTGTGACAAGAATTAAAGGGGAAATTTAAGTACTATTTTCACCCAGAGGATTGCATGAATTTGGAGCTCACTGTCTGAAATATTTTGTGTATTTTAAGAAATCTCCAGTACATACCTTAAGAACTATAGTTTAATTTAATTTTTTTAAAAATTGTGTTTGTCTATGGAGGTAATGCTGTAGTTCAGGTTAAACCATTGCAGCAATTTCTCCATGAGCACAGATAGAATCAACTGACTAGCCTTCTGGGTTGTGTAGGTTATGTGATTCTATGATAAGATGCTCTCCATGAAAAATAGATATCAAAGCTATCTATATTCTATATCTATTTAGCCCTCAGTGAATTCATGCATGGTTTTGGTATGTAATAATGGAAGTAGCTGTGGGAAAGGGAAAAGGTGAAAAGGCAGGTTTCACTGGAAATTTTGCTATGGCTACTTTGCCATGTTGTAAACAGAAATTAGTTCTTTTTTTTTTAAAAGAGCCCAATATGGTGAAATGAAATTTCTGAACTGTTCAAAATGTATATTGGGGTGTAAATTGGTTGGCTTGGACTCGTGGGTTGAAATGGTCTGTTACCATTCTGTATGTCTAATTTTTTAAAATTCTGACATTCACCACGGTGGGAGGCGGGGGTAGGGGTGGGGGGGGGGGGGTTGGGAAGGACATCATGGTGGCATTTTGAATGCTGAAGTGCCTGGACAGAGTAGATATGGCAAGAATGTTTCCCATGGTAGGGGATTCTTGGACAAGGAGCATAACTTCTGGATTGAAAGGCATCAATTTAAAATAGAAATGCAGAAAAATTTATTTAGTCAGCGTGTCGTGAGTCTGTGGAACTTGTTGCCATGGGCAGCTGTAGAAGCAAGATAATTGGGTATATTTAAGGCAGAGATTGACATGCATTTGATGAGTCAGGGCATCAAGTTTTATGGGTGAAAGCCAGGAGGTGGGGTTGAGTTGATGGATGAATCAGCTCATGATTAGAATGGTGGAGCATTCTCGATTGGCCAATGGGCCGACTTCTTCTCCTATATCTTGTAAACATTGTAAAAAAAAAACCCCACAATGCTGGAGAAACACAACAGGTGAGTGTTCTTTATATAGCAAAGATAAAGATACATAACCAATGTTTCGGGCATGAGCCCTCAAAGAGAACTTCTTCACAGTGGGCATCCCTCAAAGAGAACTTCTTCACAGTGGGCATCCCTCAAAGAGAACTTCTTCACAGTGGGCATCCCTCAAAGAGAACTTCTTCACAGTGGGCATCCCTCAAAGAGAACTTCTTCACAGTGGGCATCCCTCAAAGAGAACTTCTTCACAGTGGGCATCCCTCAAAGAGAACTTCTTCACAGTGGGCATCCCTCAAAGAGAACTTCTTCACAGTGGGCATCCCTCAAAGAGAACTTCTTCACAGTGGGCATCCCTCAAAGAGAACTTCTTCACAGTGGGCATCCCTCAAAGAGAACTTCTTCACAGTGGGCATCCCTCAAAGAGAACTTCTTCACAGTGGGCATCCCTCAAAGAGAACTTCTTCACAGTGGGCATCCCTCAAAGAGAACTTCTTCACAGTGGGCATCCCTCAAAGAGAACTTCTTCACAGTGGGCATCCCTCAAAGAGAACTTCTTCACAGTGGGCATCCCTCAAAGAGAACTTCTTCACAGTGGGCATCCCTCAAAGAGAACTTCTTCACAGTGGGCATCCCTCAAAGAGAACTTCTTCACAGTGGGCATCCCTCAAAGAGAACTTCTTCACAGTGGGCATCCCTCAAAGAGAACTTCTTCACAGTGGGCATCCCTCAAAGAGAACTTCTTCACAGTGGGCATCCCTCAAAGAGAACTTCTTCACAGTGGGCATCCCTCAAAGAGAACTTCTTCACAGTGGGCATCCCTCAAAGAGAACTTCTTCACAGTGGGCATCCCTCAAAGAGAACTTCTTCACAGTGGGCATCCCTCAAAGAGAACTTCTTCACAGTGGGCATCCCTCAAAGAGAACTTCTTCACAGTGGGCATCCCTCAAAGAGAACTTCTTCACAGTGGGCATCCCTCAAAGAGAACTTCTTCACAGTGGGCATCCCTCAAAGAGAACTTCTTCACAGTGGGCATCCCTCAAAGAGAACTTCTTCACAGTGGGCATCCCTCAAAGAGAACTTCTTCACAGTGGGCATCCCTCAAAGAGAACTTCTTCACAGTGGGCATCCCTCAAAGAGAACTTCTTCACAGTGGGCATCCCTCAAAGAGAACTTCTTCACAGTGGGCATCCCTCAAAGAGAATTTGTATAGTTTTCAGTAGGCAAGAATAAAACATAAAAGTCTGCAGACTCTGTGATTGAGGGACTGTTACGAGCCCAGCGGATCCAAAAACTCAGCAGCAATAGGCATTGACCAAGACAAATGGTTACTTGAACAAAAGTTGCTTTTAATTATCTTTAAACATAAAAACAGAATCACACTTTAACTCATCACTATTGACTTAACTAATCTAACTTAACTCCATTCTAATTCTAAGCACACATATATGTAATGTGTGTGTAAGTCAGAAAAGTTCTTTGATTCACAGTCCAATCTCACCTCACTCCTCCAAGTTCACCAGGATGAGGCAATTCTTATACTGTGCACAGAATTTAACATTTATGAATTTCACTAGACTTTGGTGCTTGAAATGTAAATGGTTACCACTCAGGAAGGTTCTTGTCGATTTTCAGAGAGAGATTTGATGCTCGTTGGACACAAACTGATTCCTTCTGATCAACCACTTTAGTGTTTTGCAGAAGAAACTTGCCCCATCAGGGTTTTCCAGATGATAACCTCTTTCTTTCAGGTCACCTCAGAGTTCCTTTTTGTTTCCCTTATTTCAAGGGAAACATTATGCAGCCAGCCATCTTCTCTTGCATGAACCACCAGACCTCTTCCAAAAATGGGCATTCCACTAGCTTGAGCTTGTCCTGTTCCAGACTCAATTGCGGTCTGCTGGCTGTAACACTACAGAACTGATGTCTGTCTGTCTGTCTGTCTGTCTGTCTGTCTGTCTGTCTGTCTGTCTGTCTGTCTGTCTGTCGCGCTCGCCCCGGCGCTCGCCCCGGCGCTCGCGCAGAAAGCCTATTTGACTTTCTCTGCTTGAAAAACCACATGACTCTCTCAGAACAGCAAGTTCTCTTCCAGACAAGCTCTTTCATCTGTTGTAAACAATAATTGCCTTTTGTAAACAATAATCCATTAATGAAGTCTCTTGAGCACTTTCAAAGCTTATGCAAAAGCTGTGGAGCCAACATGTCTACCATGGGGCAGAGCTCCAGTATTTTAATTAAGATCTGTTTTAAAGTGTTTGTACTCTAACAAACATTTCCCAGTTTATCTCCCATAAACATATCTATATACACTATATACTCTGTCACAGTACAAATCAGTAGATTAAACACTGTACTTTTTATTGCAAAAATAAAGATACGTGACCAATGTTTTGGGCTTCAGCCTATCTTTATCTTTGGTATGTAAAGTTCACTTTTTAACCTGCTGAGTTTCTCAAGCATTTTGCTTTTACTTCAATCACAGTTTCTGCAGACTTTTGTGTGTTATTCTTTTAAGCATTGTAGTTGTATCTGCCTATACCACTTTTTCTAGCATATATGCTCATTCCATTTAAACATCATCACATGTGTGCAGTGTAAAACTTGCCCATCAGATCTCCTTTAACTTTCTACACTTTCACTTTAAACCATTGTCCTTGGCTTTAGTCTCCTCTAGGAAAAAGATGAATTATCCTATGTGTGTCCCTTAATTTTATCAACTTCCGTACCATCACCCCTCGAACAGTGAGAATAATTCATCTTACCAAATCTCTCCGGATCAATAGAGCTTAATTACAAAGAAAATCCTGGTGAATTTCTTTGCACTCTTTATTTTCTAATGCCTCCACTTTTTTCTTGTAGTTTGGCAACCAGAACTGCATACAATGTTCCATGTGCAAACTGACTGGTGCTTTGAACAGCTGCAAATAACATCACAATATTTGTACTTCATATTTAAGCATGCTGAATACTTCCTTCCCTACCCTGTCCATCTGTGTCACTATTTTCAGTGAGCTCAGAAATTTCATCCTAATGACTCTCTATACATCAACACACAAAAGGTCAAAGGTTCTTGCCATCCACTGTACATGTCCTGTTAGCATTTGGCATCCCAAAATGTCATACTTATCTAGATAAAATTCCATCTGCTACTGTTCTGCCCAATTTTCCAACTGATAAATATGCACATGTGAGAATTAGTTGAATGACTGAATGACCAAATGAACTACTCATGCTAACCATCGGAGTGTCTACTATTTATTAAACAATATTTATTTATTTTGATATACGTATATTTGTTCTGTATGTGTGTTATATCTGGTTGTGTGTTTGCATATTTTGCGCCAAGGCCCAGGGAATGCTGTTTCATCAGGTTGTACTTGTTCAGTCAGATTATAAATAAACTTGAACGTGTATATAAAAAAAAAACCTTTCCATATTTTATGGAAACCAAATGTACTATTCCTGCCTTCATCAATTTTCTTGCTTACCTCCTTAAAAAAAACCTCAAGATTTGTGAGACAGGATTTCCTCTTATACCCCACCATGTCACCACCTGCTAATTAGTCTCTGCTTTTCCTTGTTCTTTAGAATTTTTCTCATTAATTTCCCTTCTATTGTTGTAGGGCTCATGAGCTTGTAGTTTCCTTGCAGCCTTTTATGAATAAGGGAACATTATCTATTCAATAGCATGTGATACTGTAAGCTGCTAACACATGGCACTCTAAGCTACTCTGAATATTTCCTTCCAATCTATATTCAGCTGCACAAATCAACACAATTCTAGATCTTGTCCAGTCATTCAACATCGAAAACCATCCCTCGTGTTCATTTCAAAAATAAATCCTAAGTATAAACTTGAAAATGTACCGCAACCAGTAAAGAAAGTGGGAATCTATTCAGGAATATATTAATGTGCATTATTTTTAATATTGATTTGATGCTTCTGTGTAATATTGCATAAGGAAAACCTATTGTCATGGAGGATAAATTAGATCATCAGTGTGCTGCTGCCTTGTGTTTCATTTATATTCCAGCTGGAAGGTCGTGCCTGGATTACTGAATAAAATATTGGCATGCTTTAAGAATGTTAATGTGTTGGAAGCAGTTCAGTGAACGTTTGTTGGAGTGGTTGCTGGACTGGAAGTGTTGTCCCATGAGCAAATATTGGTTTGTGTTCACTGGAATTTAGAGTGAAGGGAATGATTGAGATATGCAAGGTCCTGAGGTATACAGATACAATGGACAGGGAAAGATATTTCCTTTTGTGGATGTTTCTAAAACTAGGGGTTAGAATTTAAAATAAGAGGTCATACATTTAAGACAGCTGGTGAAAGTATTTCTTTCAAGACTGATGTAAGTTTGGAAATCTGTTTATATAAGTAGTGCCTTTGAAGACTAAGGCAAGGACTGATAATGTGTGATTAAAGTTCACCACAACAGAGGAGATTGCCGAGTTTGGGCTGCAGCAAAGTAGCCATTCCTTATTAAATGGCCAAGTAAGGTCCAATGTAAGGTCCAATGTCCTGCATTGCTCCTAATTCGTATGTTTAAATAAAGGTGCATCATGAAATAAATTAGAAACAAAATTAGGCTTTAAAAAAAATCCCAAAACTTAAGCAATTATTTACAATCACAAGTAATTTTTTTTTTAGACCGACAGCACGGTAACAAGCCCACAAGTCCATGCTATCCAATTAACCTACACCAATGGAACATTTCGAATGGTGGGAGGAAACCAGAGCTCCCAAGGAAAACCCACATAGACATGGGGAGAATGAACAAACACCTTACATCAGTGCGGGATTCGAACACCTGTCCCGATTGCTGGCGCTGCAATAGGCATTGCGCTATCTGCTACGCCAACTGTGCTGCCCTGATTGAATACTAAATTTGAATCACTGCTGTACATTTGGGGGGGGCGGGGTGGGGGTTGGAAACTAACTTTTCATTTGTATAATGTTATTCTGTGATTGAAATACAGGGAAGTTACATGGAGCTCTGTCCTTGTCTCGGATCAGACCTAGTGAATAACTTCAGACCAAATGTACTTCAAACCATACACCTTTATTCGCAAGGTTTCGTCACTCAGTTGATGTACAGAATCTCATTCAAGATATCCATAACCAAGTGAGCCCTGATCAAATTCTGAGGCTGCTGCTTTTACATTTGTTATCATGCACACCTGTTTGCTCAGCCATTTAATAAGGGAATGGCTATTCTGTTTCAGACACCCTTGATGAAGAGTTCACAGGTAAATCATACTGCAGGCATTTCCTATATGGGTCTTGAACACCTCAGCATTGATCAGCTCAGCAGGTAATAATCAGCTCGGCACTGTCAGTTCCTCTGTAACCATTGTACCTGTAACTGCAATCATTATGCAAGGTTCATTAAGCTGTTTATAGGTAGTTTAAGACCATGAACAAGTTTTGGCATGTCCCAATTACTCTTGCTCTATTACATAATATTTCAGGTTAAGTGAAATAGTTAAACAAGATACTTCTGTCATGAACTGAAAGTAATTTCTTAAAGAATGTGTTGAGTTTTGGACAGCTTGGCTTTGATTTTAAAAAGAATAACACATTTAATTGATTTACTTCCACAGTTGAGTTACTCTTTAGCTTCGATGAAAGTCAAAAGCAACAATAATTATGCTTATTTTTCACCCAAAGACCAGAAATTCCTGCAGCCTTAAATTGGCAAGATTTGTGTTGTGGTATCAATTCCCTGTTTGATGGCTCCACTCAAACTTGTGAATCTACAAAAGGAAATAATAAAAGCAGAAAATGCATTATCCCAAAACTACTATCAAGTTTCACACCATTCCACTGAACAAATGAATGTAAGCAGATCAGGATTTCTCCAACTGCAACTACAAAAAATAAACAGGGTCAAAATAAATATTGAATTTAATTGAGAGCCATCAGGGTCTGCATAAATACTGAATTTAATTGAGAGCAAATGGGGTCTGCATAAATACTGAATTTAATTGAGAGTACCCATTCACAATGGGGGTGGTCCTACCCACTGTGGAGACCACAGTATATTTGTGTAAAAGCCTTGTTTTTTTTCCCCCTTGTGTATCATAAATTTTTTTATGATTCTTGTGTAGTTGGTAGGAGAGGAGTACTGAAGAAACCAAAACTTAACTGCTTCACAGGGAAGGGGGCCCATAAACCTAGAGTATGATCCTTAGGGAGCCATAGGCAAAAAAAACCATTGAGAATGTCTGATTTAAAGAACAAATTATGACAGATGACTGCAGTCTTGTGTCAACGTTTTGTGCAGCAGTATTCTAAATAGCAATCATCGTTGACAGGAATATGTCATAAGAGCATAAGAAATGTAAACGAAGCTGCTTTTATGTCGCATCTCCGCTTCAAGGCTGGTTAATTTCACGGAGAAAAAAAATTGAACATAGCTTTGTTATGGAGCTTCCTGAAAAGGCTGCTCTTATAGTGCATTTATGAAGAGTGGCACCTCCAGAGCCAATGGAGGTGGTGAGACTGATGCTGTAGCACCCCTTGCCGAGTTGAAGTCACGCACACGTGCCCAACGTGGTAACCCCAGAGCGGGTAGGAAAGTTAATTGTGATGTTTGCAGCCAGTCTTAATGTCCAGGCAGAAATCCTGCCGTGCACATTGTCGGTGTTTTTAAAAAAAAACCCCGCTCCTGTGTCTCAAGTTGACAATGTCACTGCAACGTCATCAACCTGCCCCTAGCTAGCTGCTTGCAGCGGTAGTACGTTCATGATGTGTGCCTGCACTCCACCACTGACCTAGGTCAAAGAGGGGATTGGATTTGGTGCCTTGGAGCCAATCGAGGAACATTTATGACGGTGTGTGCAACCAAAAGGCAGAGAATTTCCGCCTTTATGTTCACACTTTTTTCCTCTGTAAAAGGGCCTAAAGTAAGTTATCTGGTCCTTTGAGCCTGTCGCACCATTCAGCAAGATCATACCTATTTCTCATTACAGGAGGTTAATGAACTTATGCTAGTTCTCAGAAATCTCATTAATCACATTCCTCCATTTACTTCCCTAACTCAGAATTCTCCTATCACCAATATGAGAAGTAATTTATAGTACCTAATTAATCTAATCTAATTAATGATGTGGGAGGGGACTGGAGAGCTGAGGGGAAACCCCATGCAGTCACAGGGATAGTGTGCAAACTCCACAAAGGTAACACCAAAGATTAGGATCAAACTTGAATAGGGGAGCTGACTGAGCTACTCCATGCCATTTTAAGGCAGTATCCCCATCGTCCTTAATGTCTAGAAACCTATCTATTTCTGCTTTGAATGACCTAACAACAAAGCAAAACCCACTAATACAATAACCAGGAATTCCACAGGCCACCACCATCAGAGTGAATTTTTTTTAACTTCTCTCAGTCCAAATTGGCACCGAAATGCTGAACGAACACAGTCGGTCTGTTCAGCATCTATAAAAGACAAAGATGCCTTCTTGCCTGTCACATCCTTTGAGGTTTAAAAGAAAATTTCAATCAGATCTGGCAAGAATATAGTTTCAGTCTCCTGAATCTCTCATGAGCTAAATTTATAGTCCCTAGAGTCAGTCAAGTAAATCTTTGTTGCATGTCTTTTCTTTGGGTAAGACGACAAAAATTGTACATGGTAGTTGAGGTGTGATCCCACAAAGGCCTCGTACAAGTGAAATAAGACTTCCTTTCTCATACAAATAATATAACATTGATCCTCCTAATTGCCTGGGTGTAGCTGCATCTTGTCAAAATCTTTCTATCCAATAGTCAGTTCCTGTTCTATGTTTTCAGTCCATTAATCCCAAATCTTGTTCACCTGCTCCTGTGAAGGACCTTATCAAAAATACCAGAAATCCAAAAACTTCACACCCACTGGTTCCTCTTTGCTTATTCAGGTTGCCACTTGCTCTAAAAATTCTAACAGATTAGTCAAACATGATTTTTTTCAAACTTAACAAATGCGGATGGATTGTGTTCCAATCTAATGGTGTTTTAAGGTGATCTGTTGCAACTGTTACAAGTCCAGAGGACCCCAAAACCCAGCAGCAATAGATACACACCACCACAAAGAGTTGCTTAAACAAAAGTTGCTTTTAATTATTTTTAAACAATAAAAATAGAATTGAACTTTAACTTGTCTCTATTGACTCACTTAACCTCATTAACCCCCTTCTAATGCTAAGCGCACATGCATGTAATGTGTGTGCAAGTTCTGCAAAGTTCTTTGGTTCACAGTCCAATCTCACTGGTTGCAGACAATTCTTGTACTGTGCACAGAAGTTAACATTAATAAAGTTGACCAGGCTTTTGTGCTTAACAGGTAAATGGTTACCACTCAGTAGGGTTCTTGTTGGTTTTCAGAGAGAGAGAGTTTTTCTTGTTTCAGGTCACCAGCGTTCCTTTCTTTTTCTCCTATTCCAAGGGAAACACTGGACAGCCAGTCCTCTCCTATGACCAAGCCACCTTCCAAAGCTTGCTGCCACACAGACGCGCGCGCACACACGTGTGTTTGTGTGTCACTCTCTCTCTCTCTCCCTCCCCCTCTGAGAGCAGAGCCTGTTTTTTTCTGCACTCTGCCTGCAAAGATCACATGACCACCCAGATAGTAAGTTCTGTTTTCCAGGCAAAGCTGTTACTGCCTGTTGCATTTGTTGCCTTTTCAAACAGTGCAACATGAGTCTGAGCTCTCTTGCAAAAGCTCCTGCAAAAATTCTGTTTTAAAGTGTTTGTGTGTGATCTGCTCTAATAAACCTTTCCCAATTTATCTCCCAAACGATATGTACTCTGTCCAGCGTGATCAAGGATCTAACTTTATGTCTGGTTTGTTTCAGAAGTTGGGAATAAAACAGATCATGTCAACCCACTACCAACCTACACCTTTTTCAGAGGTGGGAAGAAACTGGAGTACTCAGAGAAAAATGCTTTAGTCATATGTAGGACATCGAAATTTCACATAGATAGCACCAGAGATCAGGATTAAACCTGTGTCTCTGAATGCAGGAGGCAGCAGCTCTCTTTGAATGCAATTAAACATTTCTGTCAATTATCTACCTCTTGATAAATAAAACTGACATCACTCAGCACTTAATACACATTTCATCCCATTTTATGAGTTGAAGTTAAGTTTGCATGGACTGAAATGGGTTGGGAATCATTTTCATGTAATCAAACGTTTTCCTGAAATTTGACCAGGCACTTCAGACCATAGACACCCTGAAGATTTTCATGGTTCTGCTCTCTAACAAATTTCCCTTCACCTCTAACCTCAATCACCCACATTTTTTACAAACACGATAGAAATTGCAGGATGAATGCAGGTAAGGGACCAGAGTTGTCGACGGTTTTACAACACAGAAACTGGCCTTGCAACAAAACTTGCCGACCTAAGCATGTCCCATTTGCTTGTTTTGCCCATATCTCTCAAACCTTTCCTATCCCTTCACCTGTCTAAAAGGTCATTTGAATATTACATTTGTACTCTTTCCACCACAACCCCCGGCAGCTTGTTCCATGTATCTTTCACCCTCTGTTTGGGGAAAAAGGTGCATCTCCGATCCCTTTTCAATCTTTTCCCTCTCACTTTAAACATGCCCTCTAGTTTTAGATTTCTACTACCCTGGGGAAAACACAGTAACTATTTACCTTATCTATGCCCCTCATGGCTTTGTATGCCATTCCAAGATAAAATGTCAGCCTGCTATATTCCAGAGAGAAAATTACCAGCCTCTTCTAGTAGCTGAAGCCTGCCAGCCCCATTATGATTCTCAGAATCATAAATTATTATCATGATTAAATAACATTTGTTGTTTTCCAGCAGGATCACCATGCAAATAATCATATAGTCCACTTTACAAAAATAAATAAAATAGGGCATGAAAAGTCAAAGTAAGGAATTATCTTGGTTCATTGTTCAATCAGGAATTTGATGGCAGTGGGGAAGAAGCTGTCTTTGTGCTGTTGAATGCTCATCTTTAGACTCCTGTACCTTTTCCCCGATGGTAGATAAAGAGAGCTGGATAGTGGGGGCTTCCTTGAGACGCTGCTTTCTTAAAACACTGCCTTATGTAGATGTCCTCGACGGAGTGAAGTCTGTTGCCTGTGATGCCGCAGGCTGAATTTTTAACAACCCTCTGGATTACTTTCTTGTCCTCTGCATTGGCATCTCCATATTGGACAGTGATACAACTAGCCAGAATGCTCTTCATGGTACACCTGTTGAAGTTTTTGAGAATCTTTGGTGACCTACCAAATCTCCTCAAACACCTCACAAAGTTTAGCAAGTCCATAATCATCTCCTTTGTTTTACTAATGTTGAGTGCAAGGTTGTTGGTATGACTCCATTCAAAGAGCTGATCTATCTCCTTCCTGTACATTTCCTCATAGCCATTTGTGATTCTGCTGACAACCATTGGCATATTTGTAGATAGTATTAGAATTGTGCCTGGACACACAGTCATGGTGTATAATGAGTAGAACAGTGGGCTAAACATGCATCCTTGAGGTGCGCCTGTGTTGATAGTTGGTAAGGAGCTTGCATTGTTTCCAGTTCATACTGACTGTGGTTTTCTGTTGAGGAAGTCAAGGATCTAGTTGCAGAGGTAAAAATACATAACCAATATTTTAGGCTGAGCCATTTATCAAGGTATGGAAAAATGTCAGCAAAAAAGTAGGGGGGAGGAGTGGTCGTAAAGGCAGGAGGTGATAGGTGGAGAAGGGAGGACGGGGATAGCAGTGATCAAGGGGAGGAAGAATGGCTAGATGAAGGAAGGGAAGAGAACTGGAAATGGGAAGAGAAGGGGGGAAAAGAAGAGCAGGTTAGCAGAAACCGGAAAAGTTGATGTTAATGCCATCTGGCTGGAGAGTGCCCAGACGGAAAATCAGGTGCGGTTCCTCCAATTTGCGGGTAGTCTTGCAGGACAGCATATGAGGCCATGGACAGACATGTGAGTGTGGGAGAGTAACAGAACTGAAATGGTTGGCTACTGGGAGGTCAAGTCAAGTCAATTTTATTTACCGTTAATACCATGCTCGCACGGTAAAGAGAGCATTTTTTCCAGGACCTCAATTTATATTTAAGTTAGAATAGAAGTTAAACATATTAAAATATTAAAGCGGGTACAGTAACAGTCCATGGGACCCTATCCACAAATGTTCTGAGAGTTCAAAAGTCTGATGGCTTGGAAGGGGAAAAACTGTTGCCTAATCTGGATGTAAGTGCCCGAATGTTGCAGTACCTCCGAGCAGATGGCAGAAGGGAGAAAAGTTTACGTGTGTGGAGCCTTTCACAATGTTTATTGCCTTTTGCCTGCATTGACTATTGTGGATATCCTTCATAGTAGGAAGAGAGCTCCCAATGATCTTTTCCGCTGACTTCACTATCTTCTGCAGGGTCTTGTCATCCAAGGAGGTACAGCTTCAACACTAGGTGGTGATGCAGTTGCACAGGATGCTCTCAGTACATCCTCTGTAGAATGTAGTGAGGATGGAGGGAACCTTTGTAGGTAGTAGAGGCGCTGCTGGGGTTTCTTGGCTATGGAGCTTGCAATCAGGTGAGATTCTCCACCAAGTGCACTCCAAGGAACTTGATACTCTTGATGACCTCAACAGTGGAGCTGACAATAGTCAGTGGAGTGTGGTCCCCCTCTTAAGATTGATAACCATCTCTTTTGTTTTTAAATGTTCAGATACAGATTGTTGGCTCTGCACCAGTCTATTAATGATTGCATCTCATCTCTGTACACTGACATCATTCTTACTGATCAGGTGCACCATGGTCATGTTATCAGTGAACTTGATGTGGTGGAGATGGATAATGTGTTGGATATGGAGGCTGGTGGGGTGGTAGGTGAGGAAAAGAGGAATTCTATGTTTGTTACATCTGGGGGTAGAGGGGGCCAAGGCAGATGAGTGGGAAATGGATGAGATGCAGGTGAGGGCTGAGTCAATGGTGGTGGAGGTCTCTGTCACTGGTGCAAATGGAGCGAAGGTCCTCAGCGAAGCAATCTTCCAATATGCGCCCAGTCTCTTCAATGTAGAGAAGGCCAGAAAGGGAGCACCGGATGCAGTAAATTAGTCCTGTGTTTACACAAATGAAGTGTTACTTCACTTGAAAGATCTTTTTGGGGCCCCAGACCATGGTGAGGGAGGACATGTGGGCGCAAATATGACCTCTCCCGCTGCCATGGGGAAGGTGCGGTGGAGGACGATTGGTGGGGAGGAATGAGTACACAAGGGAGTCACGAAGGGAACGATCCCTACAGAAGGCAGAGAGGGGAGGAGAGGGGAAAATGTGTCTGCTGGTGGGATCCTGTTGTAAGTGCCAGAAATTCTGGAGGATAATATGTTGGATGCAGAGGCTAGTGGTGTGATAGATGTGGATGAGGGGGATTCTATCTTTGTGGTGTCTGGGGGCAGAGGGAGGCCAAGGCAGAAGAGCGGGAAATGGAGGAGATGCAAGTGAGGGCTGAGCAGATGGTGGTGGAGGGAAAGCCACATTTGTAGAAGTATTCAGATATTACGAAAGATCTGGACTGGAAGACATCATCTTGGGAACAGATATGGCAAAGATAGAGAAACTGAGAGAATGCTTGCAGGGGCAGGGTGTGAGGAAGTATAGTCAAGGTAGTTGTGGATTTGTAATATATGTTGGTGGAAAGATGGTTTCCTGAGATTGCAACAGAGAGATCCAGGAAGGGGAGAGTAATGTTAGAGATAGACCAGGTGAGTTTTCAATCAGGGTGGAAGTTGGCCACAAAGTATTTTTTTTCATTGCTTGACCTGCTGAGTTTCTCCAGCTTTGTGTTTTTACTTCAGCCACAGTGTCTGTAGATCTTTGTGTCTTACTTTGAGATGCATGGGGGGATGCAGAGGGCAAGGGTTTGGAGCTTGTTGACCAGCACTGAGGGATAATAGTGTCGGACTCTCTGAGGGGTGGAAACGTCTCTCAGCAAGAAGAGTCCAGCTAATGTCCCAGTCGGGGGAGGTGTAAAGCTGCTACCAGCGCCCTGACAACCTACTACAAGTGTGTGGTCATTGCCTCGCTTCAGCAGTTGGAACCAGTCCAGGCGTTGATGTATAATTGGGAAGGGCTTGCATATTGTAGTTTGAAATCAGCTTTTGAATTTGTAATAAACATTTGTATAAACTGGAAAAAAAAGGAAAAAAAAGGGATAATAATGTTGAAGGTCGAGCTGTAGTCTATGAAGAGCAGCTGTATGTGTGAGTTGCTGTTTTTGAGGTGATCCAGAGCTGAGTGGAGAGCTGGCGATATTGCGTCTGCTGTGGAGTGATTGTGACGATAGGCAAATTGCAGTAAGGCAGATCTTTGCTTAGATGTGTGTTTATTCTGGCCATGACCAACCTCTCGAAGCATTTCATACAGTGGATGTGTTAGTGCTGCTGGGTGATAGTCGTTAACGTAGCTCACTCAGCTCTTCTTGGGCACTGAGATGATTAATGCCCTTTTGAAGCAGGTGGTAACCTGTGACTATGGCAATGAATGGCTGAAAATATCCAGCCAGTTGGTTGGCACAGATTTTCAGTGCCCTGTCAGCCCTGATTCTTGTTTCTCTTTTGGCATGCTTTCCAGTTTAATGGCATTCGTTTTGTAATTGGGCATCCAGAGCCATGTGGTCTCACCAACATCTGGTACAGTTTGTACCATGACATCTTAACTCCTGCACTCACTGCCCTTACTGATCTCAACAAGTGTGCCATATTGCCTTCTTTGCCACCCTGTCGCCTCTTTTGGTAAACTTGGTCCTTGGTGGATCCTTGGTGCTTTTGTTCCACAACACCATGAGATTAGTCATCTGAAGACTGATGTTAATTCCTGCAAAATGACTTGCTTATGACTCGAGGATTTGTTTTTTCTAAACCTTAAAGATCCACCCTGGTGTAATTTCTTGGAAGTACAAGTTTAACCCTCTTTTGACTTTGGGAGTTACTGGTTTAGCACAAATCAGATTGTTGAGAGGAGTCATTGAGATGGTTTCAAATTGCAGCACCCTGAGACTGGGTGAGATTACTGGGTCATGTGTTCCTACTGAGCCTTTCAAATAGCAGCCTGACCTACCTGTTAAATCGTCAACCCAGCGATTTAAGGGGGATCCTGCCCCTGCGATGACATGGTGAATGACGCATTACACAATATCCCCTGTTCCCTGAGTTCTTTCTGTTCCCTTTCTGTTTAAAGTTCTAGAGTAACTGGGTGAACCATTTCCCCTTTCAAATAGGTGGAGGAGGACACCTGGGTAAGCTTTACTGGGTTCTGTAATCACCTTTGAGGTAAGTCTGGGACCCAGGTGGATTTTGACAGGGCTTGCCCCATTTGACCCTTTCAAATGGCCCTGTACCTGGGCCTTCAACCTAGTAAATTACCATTTTTCAAGGCAGTTTGAAAGGGCCGGAACATTTTGAATTTAGGAGCTCTCTGAGCCTATTTTTTTTCCAAGAGTCATGATTTACAATTTTTTCCATTGTCTTTATGTTGAGTCCCCAGATATAAAGTGCAAGGATAAAAGCAACTGGAAATAAGTTCTGCTTAGATTCTAGTTTTTCTGCCCTCTATTATTTGGCAGAAATCAACATCCATTCTTCTGTTGTAAAGTAAAACTGGTCTGTCCACTCAATTTGTACCCAATCTGATGATTGTCTTATTGTCTCTAGTTGCCTAGTTTTCTAATCAGATATCAATATGGCTGGGTGCCAGTCTCCAGCAAAAAATAACTTGCCTGATTACACTTTGTGTTTGTTGTTGGTCTTTTTAACCACAAGAGCAAAAGTTGAAATATAATTCACATTTTCTGTTTTTAAAACAGATTTCAGTGAAGCTAAGAGTGGTTACAGTTATAAGTATGATGGTACAGCCAAAAATGCTGGAAGTGGTGGAATAGTTAGAATATTTGTTTACCAGACATTGCAAGACCTATGAATTGACTAGAGCATGCTGGGTACATCATTGTCAGTATCTGTACTCTGGGATCAAGATCAAAACAAACCAGCCCTCTGCAGTGTTGAGTAGGGTTCCAGAAAGTTTCATAACCAAATTTCACACATCGTTTAGCATGCAATAAAAGGGAAATCAGGAATGCAAATATTAATCCACAAGGCCCACAATTCTCATTCTCTTTGTTCTTGCATACATTTAACATGTACTGAATAGAGGACCTTACTGGGTCATGAAGCAGGTGGAGTACTGGTCAGTGATGTATATGGCATGTGTACAGGATTTTCATTTGTACTAGAGAGGCCCACACAGACTGCATCTGCGAAGCAGAACACAAAGTGAATTTACCTAAGGCAAGCTCTGGGAACTTGACTAAAGTTCATTATTATCATTCTATGGTACAAGTACAACTGAATGAAGCAGCATTCTTTGGTCCTTGGTGCAAGAACATGCAAACACATAGCACACATCTTTACAAGCAATTTATATCCAGTACATATATAAAAATATATAAATACTTTAAAATAAATGTGGAGTCTCGAAGGGATTGTATGAGGAGTCATTCAGCTGCTTCACTGCCTGCGGGAAGAAGCTGTTTCTCAGCCTGTTGATTCTAGCTCTGATACTTCTATATCTCTTTCCCAGTGCGAGTAGCTGGAAGATGCTGTGTGGAGGGTGGTAGGGGTCCTTAATGGTTTTTTTGAGCCCTCCAGACAACAATCCCAGTACATTAAGCCTGGTGGTGGAGGGGTAACAGGTGTTCCTGAACCTGGTAGTGTGAGACTTGTGGCACCTATACCTCTTTCCTGATGGTAGCAGTGAGAACGGAGCATGTGCTGGCTGGTGTGGATCCTTGATGATTACTGTTGCTCTCTGACAGCAGTGTTCCCTGTAGATATTCTTGATAGTGGGGAGGGTTTTCCTTGTGATGTTCTGGGCTGTGTTCACTATCTTTTGGAGGGATTTACAATCAGGGGTATTGGTGTTCCCATACCAGACTGTTGTGCAGCTGGTCAGCACACTTTCCATCATATATCTGTAGAAATTTGGTAGGGTTTCTGGTGTCACACCAAACTTCTGCAAACTCCTGAGGAAATACAGGCGCTGATGTGCTTTCTTCATGATGCCATTACTGTGTTGGATCCAGGAAAGATCCTCTGAGATGGTGACTCTCAAGAATTTAATTTTGCTCCCCTTCTCCACCTCTGTTCACCAATGATCACTGGATTGTATATCTCTGGCTTTTCCTTCCTGAAATCAACAACCAGCTCCTTAGTTTTGGTTGTTGTTGGTGCACTATTCAGTCAAGTTTTTAATCTCCCTCCTGTATGCTAACTCATCACCTTTCTTTACACAACCCGCTTCTGTGATATTATCGTCAAATTTCTAGATTGTGTTATTGTTGTACTGAGCCACAGTCGTAGATGTAAAGTGAGTAGAGCAGGGGGCTATGAACACAGCCCTGTAATGCTCTGGTACTGATGGAGATTGGGGAGGAGATGTTCATTCCATTCCTCCCAGATTCTGATCTGGAGGTGAGGAAATCCAGGATCCAATTACACAGTGGAATGTTGAGTCCCAGGTCTTGGAGTTTGCTAATCAGTTTTGAGTGGGCCCACAATTACTCTGTCAGATCCCTCACCATCACCACAACCTGGCCATTGAATTTTTTCAAAACCACCCCGAATAATAATCCAAGTGCCACTACCCTAGCCTGCTTTTTCTTCCACCAGTGGCAATCATAGATATTATCATAAGCAGAAAAAAACCTCTGCCCCGAATCCTTGCTTCAAATCCTATCCTTCCCATCCCCCACCTATGGACCCATCTGCAGCCTGGACTTCCATGATTTCCTTTGCATCATCTGCAGATGTGCAGCATTTGAAAGGAAGGTCATAAATATGTCTGTTCTGATGAATAAGGCCAAGCATCTTGAACCTTATCCAATAATGAAAATCCATTGTGTGCCCACAAACAAAATGGTTTAATGTAACTGTTCTAGAAATTAATTCCAAAATTTCTGGCTAAGGTGCCATTAATTTCTTCACTTGAACACTTTGTACATAGAAAATATTTGCAAGCCACCTACTGTCAGATGTCTTTCAAATTTCCCTTAGAAGATTGAATGTATAAATGTATAACCTGTTTGATATTCTGTCTTCTTAAAGCTTTTAAGTTTTGTACTATTTAAGTTATCCAAGTCTAGAACTTTGTGTGGCTGACTAATTCACAACCCAGAACCCCATAGTTGCTTTTCTCCTAACCACAGTAAGGTAATCACCCAAAACTACATCAACAGCAACTACACAATTTCTCTTTTAATACTATTTTCACGCTTCCGTCTCTCTGACCGAGGTCAATAGTTCTTTTGCCCTCTTCTTCTTTCCTATATAGTTCCTTCTTCAGCTATTTGATAAAACGTTGATACTTACAATGGGAGTTCATTTTAATCCAGAAATAATGTTTGCACTTGGTGCAACTGTAAATATTTATCCATCCTTTACTATGTATTGTCTATTTTTTTTGTCTCATGGAGCATCATGATAAATTAATTTATCTTATTGTTTATCTACATGAATGCTGCAAGTAAGACTTTTGTGTACTGTGACAGATTGTTATATTTTGTATTGTATGTGGATATGTTTTAAAGGAGATAAATTGTGGCAGGTTTTTTTTAGTGTAGGTCACAATCAAACAATTCACAACACAGATCTCATTTAAAATGTATGAGCTCTGCTCAATCCAGACAGTCCAGGCTCTAGTGCCCTTGCAAAAATTTGGAAGAATGCCTCCAAGGACTTCACAAGTAGATGTTAATTGGACATGCTGAGGATTAATGTTTTGGAAAGCACAGATGAATGGACTCGGATGATCGGGTCTAGTACTGCAGTCTGTCTGAATGCAGTTTGCTGTTCTAATAGGGTCATGTGATTTTCTCTGTGGGTGAGTGTGTGTGTGAGAGAGAGAGAATTTAGTTCTACAGTTCAGCAGCTGGGACTGGAACCTGGCAAGCTTGTGGAAAAACCCCCATTTTGAAGACTAGTTGTCAGCCTGTTCAAAGCCCTGGTGGTCCATACAAGAGGAGATGGCTGGGTGTATAATGTTTCCCTTGAAATAATGGAAACAAAAAGAAACTCTGTGGTGACCTGAAAGAAAGAGGTTATTATCTGGAAAACCCTGATGGGGCAAGTTTCTTCAGCAAAACACTGATGTGACTGATCAGAAGGAATCAGTTTGTGTCCAACGAGCAACAAATCTCTCTCTGAAAACCAACAAGAACCTTCCTGAGCGGTAACCACTTATGTTTCAAGCACCAAAATCTAGTGAAATTCATAAATGTTAAATTCTGTGCACAGTATAAGAATTGCCCCATCCTGGTAAACTTGGAGGAGTGAGAAGTGAGATTGGACTGTGAATCAAAGAACTTTTCTGTTTAGAATTAGAAGGGAGATTGGACTGTGAATCAAAGAACTTTTCTGCTTAGAATTAGAAGGGGGTTAAGTTGGGTTAGTTAAATCAATAGTGTTAAGTAAAAGTGTGATTCTGTTTTAAAGATGATTAAAAGCAACTTTTGTTCAAGTAATCATTTGTCTTGGTGAATTTCTATTGTTGCTGGGTTTTGGGGTCCTCTGGGCCCGTAACAGTACATTGTACTTAGGGCATATGACTTTCAAATAATAAAAGCATTTAAACTTTCAAACATCTGCTTTCTTCTGTTGAAAGAAGCCAAGTCCATACTTGCATGAACAATTAATTCTTGCCCATATCATCTTATCTCTCAATTTCATTATATTTTAAAGATTAGTTTTTCAGATAAGAAACATCCCACGTGTCCAGACTTGTTGACTCTTTTGATGATACATAGCTGTTGCTCAAAGCCTCCATTCAGCATTGTCTCAAACCTCGGTTCTGTAAAGCATGATGGAAAGCTGTACTTGTCAGTCAGCTTCTGGACTGTGCCCACAAACTTGCTTTCACTAAGCATCTGCGCAGCCTTCTAGCCATGTGACGTAGACATAATAAGCCACTCTTCAAATATCATGGCACAGAACAAAGCTGGACCATAGGGAATTAATTGCTCTCCTCCCAAATATGAGAGTAATACTTGGTTATAAGTTGTTGAAGTTATTGGATACAGTCAGTTCAGATGGATGGAATTGGGGCAGCGGTTGGCGGTGAATGTTTAAGAAAGAAAAGGCAGGGAGAAGGAGTTAAGAGCAGAAGTTGTACATAGCAGAGAATAGTTCTAAAATTAAAATATGACATGCACTGAACTGGCCCTAGTCAAAGTAAACTCAACTCGAGCTATATTTTTCCCCAACCTATTTCAGATATATTTGCATAATATTTTTCCTCATTACTTGTATCGAGTCAGATTTGCATCCACAATTAAAATAGACATCCAGAAATAAGCTCTCTGATTTCTGGCAATGATCCCGATATATTTTACAAATTATCACAACTCCCTATTGACTAAATCCAACAGACATGGATGAAGAATGGTACCAGGGTAGCAAAGCCTAACCTCACCAAACTTGAAGTAAAATATTTTTTCCAGGACATAGATCTGACCTACCCAAGCCCAATTTGTATAGTTGGATCCCTGCAAGCTCCGGATCAGGGAGCTAGGGTCTGGTTAGAGGTATCCCACAGAGTGAAGTTCCAGGATTATTGATGGATACACAAACAAACTGATTATATTACTGGAATATTGATCCAGCAGCTTGGATCACTTTATTCTACATTTTTGCATGATTTATTTATTTTTTGAATGTAATTTATAACAATATTTTGCTGCTGGAAAAGTACGAATTTCATAGCATGTTCATGATAATAAATTCTGATCCTGATTCTGGATTAACGATAAAGTGGCATGAGCTCAAATTTCATTGTGACAGGTGTGGAATTCAAATTCATTGATTGAACTGAGTTGTAAAATGGATGGGAGGTGGGGTAGAAGACCAAAGAGAATGTGAATACAAGATCAGGAATATTGAAGACCAGGCATTTGGTTGAATAGGCCCAAAGCCTAATGAAATTCCAAGGTACATTAACAATATCTATTGATCCTCGTTCTATGAGGACATGGGGCTGACCCAGACCAGAGCTTGGAATGCCTCTCAAGTACATATCCTTTAAGGTAGATACCTGACCCCTGTAATAGACAGCCCTCCCTGGAGCAATCTATTTCAACTCTGTAAAACTTAAGATATTCAGAAAACTACACTTTCCAAATCCATTAATGTGCTGTTATCTGACTGCACTGTTTCAGCCATCAACAGTACCTAGTGTTTAGGCCATTTCACGTCCGGCCTCTGCTACAAGAGCAGATCTAAAACTTAAAATGTACCTTTCGGACAGCAGCCCTAAAAGGCTGCTCCAGTGTCCCATTCATATCGCGAGGTGCCTCGTGGCACCCTCCGGAACTTATGGAGGCGAGGTGGCTGGTGCCATAGCACCACCCTGTCATAAGTACAAGGCAGAGTAATGTCCATCTTCCCTACCCATAATCCCCTTTGCAGCTGGAACCACTCTGTGGTTTTCAGAACAGTTTTGGCTGCATGGAGGAATATGGATAGGGAAGACGGACATTGCTCTGCTGCGTTTTGAGCCGCAGAGAGCAGACCCGAAGGCCGAAGTGGCCCGGTGAGGCTGTCACAGCCGGATCCTGCTGCCCCCCACCGCTATTTCTTTGAGGGGCTCATGGAGGGAGAGGGGTGAGTAGGGCGATGGGTCGTGGGCTGACGGCATCATCAGCCTGCCTCTAATCAGCCGCTTGCAGCAGCTGGACATTCAGGAGTGCAGTGCTCCGCCAATTATCCTTCCCCCGAGAAGGGTTGGAATCAGCATCTCGGAGCCGGACAAGGCACATTCAGAAAGGTATGTCTTTGGCCATAAGGGTGCTTGGAAGTGCCTATTGAGAGCAAATCCATCCTCAAACTAGCAAAACTTCTCATCATCCAGAGAAACATGCCCCTTCCCATCTTCCAAGAATACTGCTGACTATCAAGACTATCTCCTCACTGGTGACCCTAACTGTACTCCACTCTCAAACCTTCTCCCCCACACCCTCCTCCCCACCTCATATATAACTATGAATTTACTGTTGGATCCCTCTGCCCTTTCATTAGTTATAACCCTGGATGCACCATCACAAAGACAAAAATGTACCAGTCATTAGGAGACTGATCCTCAGCTACAGAATCTCTTATATGAAGGAAGAAACCCTCTCCTTTAGCTTGTCAGTATAAAAATGGCAGCACAGTTAGTGTAGCTGTTAGGGCAAACAGCATATTTCATTTGTAAGGACACCATGAGGTGCTTTTACCTTTAAATATTTTGAAAGATGATGATTGGGTTTTTTTGTTGCATGCAACTATGTATTCCTTGAGGTATTGCCCTGTTGACCACTTTTTCTTGCATTTGTTTGCCGTACTCCCAAATTACTTGAATGCAAATGATCCAATCCCTCCCTGAACCTATTTAAAGGGTGTCATTAAGAGCAAATCCAGAAAGGACAGTGATCAGCAAACAAATGGAAAAAATACACACAGAAGAAATATAACATTCATTACATTTATCTAAAGCATTTGAAAACTTTTACATAAATTTAGTTTTAAACACAGGGACTTTAGTTTTAAAGTCAGTTTCTGGTCATTGTCAATTGAAGTCAGACAAATGCAAGAAAAAAAATTGCAAGATTGAAAGTGTTGGCTGCAGCTTATTCAGTACCAGGTTTGTCCTGTACCAGAAGACTGAATGTTCAGCTGCTGTGATATGACAGAAAAGTCTATGACCATCCAAACTAAATTAGTGCAGTCACTTGATACCTCACATTAAACTTTTAACTAGTATACACATTGCATGTAATGTGTAGCAATGTTTTTTGTTTCCTGATTGCTATCTAAGGACACCAAAGGAACAATATCAGGGCATCAAGAAACACAGCTACATTACAGGCATAGGCCTCAGCTTTGATATGCAGGTTACGTAACCGAAACTGGCATTAGGCCTTTCTTCCCCTTTGGTAAACATGGACTAAAATTGCTAAATGCAAAAGCAACTGAAAAGATAAAGAAAATCCATCAAGTTATGAAAAGTGAGAGAGCCTTTTAATTTTTATAAAATAGACTTTGATGGCTGTCTTTTTACAAAGAAAAACCATGTTCTGTTTGTGGTCAGGAAGGAAATGTACTGCAGTTTGTTTAGCAGACTGTGGTTTTGTAGTTCATTGCTTCAAACTCACACTTAGAGTTACATTGGCAGAAGGTTTTGGACAAGATATTAATTTGTTTGCCATGTCAGACAGATGCGAGTATTCCATTTGACCTTTTCCAAGTTAAAATGGAGATCAACACCTGATGGTGGAATGGAGCAAGAATTAAACATTTTTGTTCATTTACTTGTCAAATCAGAGCGCTTTTTCAAGAGTTGAAAGTAGAATTTAAGATCAGCTTGCCTTGCTTAGAGCCAGCCTAAACATTTTAAAGACAATATGTATGGTAGCTGCTGCAAACCCCGGCGGTTCGGCGGCGGCCGCGAGCCCCGGCGGTTCGGCGCCGGCCGCGAGCCCCGGCGGTTCGGCGCCGGCCGCGAGCCCCGGCGGTTCGGCGCCGGCCGCGAGCCCCGACGGTTCGGCGCCGGCCGCGAGCCCCGGCGGTTCGGCGGCGGCCGCGAGCCCCGGCGGTTCGGCGGCGGCCGCGAGCCCCGGCGGTTCGGCGGCGGCCGCGAGCCCCGGCGGTTCGGCGGCGGCCGCGAGCCCCGGCGGTTCGGCGGCGGCCGCGAGCCCCGGCGGTTCGGCGGCGGCCGCGAGCCCCGGCGGTTCGGCGGCGGCCGCGAGCCCCGGCGGTTCGGCGCCGGCCGCGAGCCCCGGCGGTTCGGCGCCGGCCGCGAGCCCCGGCGGTTCGGCGCCGGCCGCGAGCCCCGGCGGTTCGGCGCCGGCCGCGAGCCCCGGCGGTTCGGCGCCGGCCGCGAGCCCCGGCGGTTCGGCGGCGGCCGCGAGCCCCGGCGGTTCGGCGGCGGCCGCGAGCCCCGGCGGTTCGGCGGCGGCCGCGAGCCCCGGCGGTTCGGCGGCGGCCGCGAGCCCCGGCGGTTCGGCGGCGGCCGCGAGCCCCGGCGGTTCGGCGCCGGCCGCGAGCCCCGGCGGTTCGGCGCCGGCCGCGAGCCCCGGCGGTTCGGCGGCGGCCGCGAGCCCCGGCGGTTCGGCGGCGGCCGCGAGCCCCGGCGGTTCGGCGGCGGCCGCGAGCCCCGGCGGTTCGGCGGCGGCCGCGAGCCCCGGCGGTTCGGCGGCTGTGAAATTTCTCCACCCAAGAGCACTGTGGAGGCTCAGGTGCTCTGTTTAATTCAAAAATGAAGTTGATCGATTTTGAAATATTCAGAGATTTATGGAATATGGAGTTAATGCTAGAATGTAGCACTATCACATGTAATCCTATTCCATGGAGAATTTAAAAAAAAGATTGTGTATTGCTTATTCCTGCATTTTGCATTCATAAAAATGTTAAAAAAGAGGGTGCATTTCTTTTGTGAGACGACACAGAAGATTTTGGTACAAAGGAGAAGTGATGCCCTGTACCTAACCTCCCCATCCAAAATGTACATGGTCTGAGATATCATCGCCAGCAATCTACTTGACTAAGTGCATTGACTATGACACAGTCTCTGTGGAGGCAAAGGGCTTATCTTCACACCAACAGCATTGTTATATTGTGTGCTGCTAATTAGAATAACTTTTTTTTTGAGTTTTGTGTGCCGGATGGAGATGTGGGGGGTGGGGGCTGGTAGTCATGGTGGGGAGCTGGCTGATGGAGGACCTCAGTTTTCTTTAGGCTGACTTCCAGGCCAAACATTTTGGCAGTTTCCGCAAAACAGGACGTCAAGCGCTAAAGAGCTGGCTCTGAATGGGCAACTAAAGCGGCATCGTCTGCAAAGAGTAGTTCACGGACAAGTTGCTCTTGTGTCTTGGTGTGAGCTTGCAGGTGCCTCAGATTGAAGAGACTGCCATCCGTGTGGTACCGGATGTAAACAGCGTCTTCATTGTTGAGGTCTTTCATGGCTTGTTTCAGCATCATGCTGAACAAGATTGAAAAGAGGGTTGGTGTGAGAACGCAGCCTTGCTTCATGCTATTGTTAATGGAGAAGGGTTCAGAGAACTCATTGCTGTATCTGACCTGACCTTGTTGGTTTTCGTGCAGTTGGATAACCATGTCTGGAAGTCAGCTTGAAGAAAACTGAGGTCCTCCATCAGCCAGCTCCCCACCATGACTACCAGCCCCCCCAAATCTCTCCATCGGGCACACAAAACTCAAAACGGTCAACCAGTTTACCTATCTTGGCTGCACCATTTCATCGGATGCAAGGATCGACAACGAGATAGACAACAGACTCGCCAAGGCAAATAGCACCTTTGGAAGACTACAGAAAAGAGTCTGGAAAAACAGCCAACTGAAAAACCTCACAAAGATTAGTGTATACAGAGCCGTTGTCATACCCACACTCCTGTTCGGCTCCGAATCATGGGTCCTCTACCGGCATCACTTACGGCTCCTAGAACGCTTCCACCAGCGTTGTCTCCACTCCATCCTCAACATTCATTGGAGCGACTTCATCTCCAACATCGAAGTACTCGAGATGGCAGAGGCCGACAGCATCGAATCCACGCTGCTGAAGATCAAACTGCACTGGGCAGGTCACGTCTCCAGAATGGAGGTCCATCGCCTTCCCAAGATCATGTTATATGGTGAGCTCTCCACTGGCCACCGTGACAAAGGTGCACCAAAGAAGAGGTACAAGGACTGCCTAAAGAAATCTCTTGGTGCCTGCCACATTGACCACCGCCAGTGGGCTGATATTGCCTCAAACCGTGCATCTTGACACCTCACAGTTCGGCGGGCAGCAACCTCCTTTGAAGAAGACCGCAGAGCCCACCTCACTGACAAAAGACAAAGGAGGAAAAACCCAACCCCAACCAACCAATTTTCCCCTGCAACCGCTGCAACCGTGTCTGCCTGTCCTGCATCGGACTTGTCAGCCACAAACGAGCCTGCAGCTGACATGGACATTACCCCTCCATAAATCTTCGTCCGCGAAGCCAAGCCAAAGAAAGACTTAGAATAGAACATACCTGTCGGCTCCAAACACAAGGCCCTTTCATGCAGTGAGAAAGCCCGTCTGTAAAGTCAGAGATTCTTTGTCCATATCACTATATACAGCACAGAACAGGCCAGTTTGGCCCTACGAGTCCATGCCGGAACAAATCCCCACCCTCCTCGTCCCACTGACCAGCACCTGGTCCATATCCCTCCAATCCTCTCCCCTCCATGTAATTATCCAGTCTTTCCTTCAATGTAAATAACATCCTTGCTTCAACCACCTCTGCTGGAAGCTTATTCCACATCCCAACCACCCTTTGCGTGAAGAAATTTCTCTTCATAATTTTTCCCCTGCAATCTCAAACCATGGCCTCTGGTTTGAATATCCCCCACTCTTAATTTAAAAAGCCTATCCACGATAACTCTCTCTGTCCCTTTTAAAATCTTTAACACCTCCATCAAATCTCCCCTCAATCTTCGTCCTTGTGTTGGGAGACATCTCTATGAAAGCGCTGTGGCCAGCTCCAAGGTGCTGACTTCAACTTCTCCAAAGCAAGGATCATCTGCAGAGTACAGCGCTTCGCCGCCTCAAATTAATGTAACGCTGCTGCAAGTGGCTGGCTAGGAGCAGACTGATTATGTCACGACGATACCGACAGCCATCGACTCGTCTCCCATCTCTTTCCCACACACTCGCCCCTCTCCCTCCATGACCCTCTCAGGGCAGGAGGGGCCATCAGGGCAGTGGGGAGGGGGGGCAGCCAGTGCAGGCTGTGACAGCCACGCCGGCCGCTTTGGCACCTCACTGGGCCACTTCGGCCTTTGGGGCCACCAGAGCAATGGCCATCTTCCCTACCCATAATCCCCCCCATGCAGCTGGAACCATTCTGGGAAACACAGAGGTGTTCCAGCTGCATGGGGGATTACAGGAAGGGAAGACGACCATTGCTCTGTCGTGTATTTATGACGGGTGGTGCCACAGCACCAGTCGCCCCGCCTCCATAGGCTCTGGAGGGCACTATGAGGTGCTGCTCAACATGAATGTGACACAAAAGCAGCCTTTTAGGGCTGTTCCATGAAAGGTAAGTTTATATTTTTCCTTCCGCGCTTACAGCCGGCCTCCACGGGCAGCAAGAGAAATAGCCTGTCCTGCATCGGACTTGTCAGCCACAAACAAGCCTGCAGCTGACGTGGACTTTTTACCCCCTCCATAAATCTTCGTCCGCGAAGCCAAGCCAAAGAAAGACATAATAATAGAAGTCAAGTAAAACTTCATTTTAGGATGATAGATATTCTAAACAGCAAAAGCAACATGCTTTTGTCCCACTCACATTCACACCTGTCAGTCTGTAGCCTGCTACTCTATCGCACTGAGAACAAAGACAGGGCTTCAGGGGTAATAACTTATCTTCTGTCTAGGCATGTTGCAGCCTTCTGAACTTGATATTGAATTCTAGAACTCGAGGTAACTTTATTTCTATCAAAGAACATTCTGCTGAAAGAACTTGGGGAATTGAGCAGCATTAAAAAGAGACAAAGAATGGTCAACTGTTTGGCCCAGAGTCCTTCATGAAATCTTTTTTTTTCTTCATGAAATCTTGATGATGGGTTCAGCCCTGAAATGTTGACTATTATTTTTCTCCCAATGCAGCAGGTTCTTTGCATGCAACTTAAGATACAAATACAGGTGGATGAGCAAGCAGTGAGGATGAAATGGAGAGCCTGCAGAGGGTCTGAAGCCCCTTTCACACTTGCAACCCACTAAATTGGCGATTCAGTGTCCCAGGATAGGAATGGGGGTTTGGCTTTTCACACTTGACCACTCCTAACTGGGACACTAAATGCTTTAAACCGAAAGGAGCCATCCCTGGGGTTAGGACTGTTCTACCTTCTACTGGTGCAATTACCTGTTTCACACTTGCCTGATTGCAACGCTAGAGTCTGCAGACGCTGGGGATTGTACTAGCAGTAGAGGCTGTCAATCCCCAGGGTGAGATGATGTCATCAGACGCTGGCATTGAGCTAATTTTGCTTTCACACTTGCACTTTAAAGGCTGATTGGCGTTTGATTCCTGGGATCACTTGGCAGTGTGAAAGGAGCATTAGATTAGGAGAATGGGCAAAGATGTGGCAAATGAAATACAATGTTAGAAAGTGTGTGGTCATGCACTTTGGTCGAAGGAATGAAAGGGCCGACTATTATTTGGATGGGAAGTTGATTCAAAATTCAAAGGTGCAAAGAGGCTTGGTAGACCTTATGCAGAAGGCCCTAAAGATTAGCCTCCTGTTTGAGTCGTCGATGGTGAAGAAGGTAAATGTATTGTTGGCATTCATATCCAGAGGAATAGGATACAAGAGCAGGGTGTGGTGCTGAGACTTTATAAGGTACAGGTGAAGCCTCATTTGGAGTGCAGGATACAGTTTTGAGCTCCTTATTTACGAAAGGATGTGCTGGCATTGGAGAAGGCTCAGAGAAGATTTACATGAATGATTTCTGGAATGAAGAAAATGAGGTATGTGTACTGATATGTTTTCCTCCACTGTATAGCCCCTACCAGCTACTGTACATGTGAGGCTGGCCTACCACTAATAACTCATCCCCAAAGTCTCCTCCCCTTTTGCCTGGTCATAAAAGTCGAGCTACCTCCCCCTTTCTGGCATTCTTGTATCTGGATCCGGTCACCCAAAGTCTTGTGTGTATTAAAACCTATCATTCCTTCAGCCCATGACTCTGTAGTTATTGATAGAGCCTATCAGTATGTTTGACAGCTTCTATACTGTACTCCTTGGAGTTCAGATGAATGAGAGGGTATCTTGTAGAAACATTTCTAATGTTCAAGGGCATGGACAGACATGAATTCCAAAAGTAAGGTGAGAGTAACCAAGCTTGATGTCAAGGAAGCATTTGACTCCAGAGTGGTAAAACTGATCTCCGGATCATCAGAAAAATTATGAGAGACCATAAAATGTGACAATACAAGGGATCCTGGGCTCCTTGTACATTAAAGAGTAATTAAAAAGGCTTTTGGACCTTATTGCAAAGGGTATTGAGTACAAAAGAAAGGAACTTTTGATGCAACATTATAAAGAGTTGTTGAGACACACCTGGAGTATTGTGCATAGTTTTATGGTCACCCTATTTAAGGAGAGAGATCGTTACGGTAGAGGCATTGCAAAGAAGGTAACGGTTAGCACAACACTATTGTAGCACAAGCGACCCCAGTTCAAATCTGGTGCTGTCTGTAAGGAGTTTGTACGTTCTCCCCAAGACTGTATGGGTTTCCTCTGGGTGCTCCAGTTTCCTCTTACCCTTCAAAATGTAACAGGGTCTTGGAATAATTGGGTTACACAGATCATGGGGCGGAAGTGCCTGTTACTATGCAGTATGACTAAATTAAATTACTTCCTGGGATGAAAGGTCAATGCATATAAAGAAAGGCTGGGACTAAACTCAGCTTTCTGATTGATTGCCAGAGTACATGCATGACCCTGAGATTCTGTACACAATGTATACATGCAAACAATTTTTTTAAAATGTAAACTAACTGCAATAGAGAAAGGAGAAAAAGTGCAAAACAGTCCTTATATGAGTCCCTGATTGAGTTTGTTGTTGAGGAGTCTGATGGTGAAGGGGGAACAGCTGTTCCTGAACTTGGTGGTACAAATTTTGTGGCATCTATACCTCTTGACAATATCAGCGATAACTGAGTGTGTGCTGGGTGATGTGGAACCTTGATGATTGCTACTGCTTTCAGACGACAGCATTCCCCATAGATGTTCTTGATGGTGGGAAGGAGTTTGCCTATGATGTCCTGGGCTGTGTACCAGTAATTTTAGTAAAACTTGCCTTTCTGAGAGGTAGTTGATAGGGTGGATTCTAAAAGGATACTTGGGAGAACATCTATTAGAAGACATAGCCTCATAGATTTCAAAGATTTTGAAATCTCAGAATGCTGTGAAACTTTGGAATTCTCCACTCCAGAGAGCTCTGAATGCAGAATCGTTAAATATATTCAAAATAAAAATGGACAAATATTTGAATTTCAAGGGTATGAGGAGAGAGAGTGAAAGTAGTGTTGAGACTGTTAGATTGGCCTTGAATTTATCAAATAGCAGGACAGGCTCAAGGGGATGTTGAGCTCCTCCTGTTCATTTCTCTTGTGTTTCGTGTTATCAGGACAGAAATATTTTTTTGTTTTGGAATAGCAGGACCAAGAATTTTAAACTTGGATTTTAAATGCTAAAAGATGAAAACATTCTTGCTGTGGTTATGATGTCAGAGACAGTGGTTAAAAAATTCCCACAGTTCTTCCAACCACTAGTACATGGCACGACAAATCTCAAGGTCAAGATCACTGCCACGATAGAATAGGCATCCATGCTACATTCAGTAATTCCAGGAATTTAAATATGTTAACTTACCATATTCACTTGTTGGAGTTGACTAAAATTGAAGAAGATAAAATTATTATGATTTTTTTCCCCTACTTTTCCAGGATTGCTGTAGAGAAGCAAGAAAAGGCAGCAAAATCAGAGTGAGTGAAAGTGCACACTATAGTGAACTCTAGGTCCTAATATTAAGTAAAAACTCAATGCAGGTCAAACAGCAGTGGTGTCACCCAGTACGCTAACTCGTGGTGTTTCCCCCTCAACCTAATGGACCTCCTCCTGTACAGAATCCTTAGTAATTTTTTTTGTACAAATGTTATTCATAAATTGTAATTCCTGTAAATCACTGAATGTAATGGAAACAGTGAGATAAATAACGAGTAAGATTAAAATTACACCTTTAAATTCCAATATCATAACCACAACCTAAATATACTAATTACCACAATATTATTGCCAAAACACCAGAAAATTTGACAAAAGCAGCGACAATAAAAACGCCGGCAGCAACGAAAACAACAGTGCGTGCTTGTAGCGCGCAGGCGAAACCACATGATTCATAGCGTCATTGTATTTGGGTAATAATGACAGCTCAGTGTTCATTGGAAGGTTCAAAAAGTAGTGTGGAGTTTTAGCCTTGTAGGAATATTGATACATGTAAGCTGGGCTTAAGAAAAATGTTTTTGTTGTTATAACTAACTACAAGGATGTGTGTGTGTGTGTATCTCTATCTCCCTCTCTATCGCTCTCTCTCTCTCTCTCTAGAGACCCTGGCCTGTAGGCAATATCAAAATTGGAGGTGGAGAGATTCTCCACCTAGCAATTTTGTCATTCTTGATTTTGGCCCCTCTTGGCATTGCTGAACATGAATGTGACCGAGTGCTGGTCCGTGAGGAGTGTAAATCTTCTACCAGCCACGTAGTGCCTCCAGTGCCTTATGGCTTCTACAATGGCCTGAACCTCATATTCCTCAGATGGGTTCTGGAGATCGTGGCCTTGAACTGTCTGTGAGGAAAAAGACAACAGGCCTGGCTGATTGAGAGTAGTGGCCAGGGCTACATCCAAAGCGTCACTTTCCATTTGGAAAGGTACATTCTCGTCTACCGCATACATGGCGGCTTTCACAATGTAACTTTGGAAGTAATTAAAAGCTGTCTGGGCTTCGGTCGAAAGGGGGAAATTGGTGGCCTTTAAGAGGGGATGAACCTTGTTGGCGTATTAAGGGACCCACTGGGCGTAATATGAGAAAAACCCCAGGCATCTCCTCAAAGCCTTTGTGATCCCAGGGATGGGAAGCTTTAACAGGGGGCACATCCTATCAGGGTCAAGGCCAATGATGCCAATCTCCACCACGTAGCTAAGGATAGCTAGTCGTGTAGTCTTGAATACACACTTGTCAGAATTGTAAGTGAGATTCAGGGCTCTTGCCACATGGAAAAAGCTCTGGAGATTGGCACCATAGTCTTCCATGGTGTGGCCACAGATGGTGACATTGTCGAGATAGGGGAAGGTAGCCTTCAACCCGTACTTGTCCACCATCCTGTCCATCTGCTGCTGGAAAATACACCCCATTGGTAATACTGAAAGGGACCCTCTGGAACTGATGCAGTAAACCGTTAGCCTCAAATGCCGTGTACGAGCATTCCTCAGAAAGGATTGGCAGCTGGTGATAGGCTCAACGTAGCTAGCGAGGTCCTTCCTTCCCAACTCAAGCAGTCACTGCCTCACGTACTTCGACCGACCCCTGCAACCAGATGTCCTGGATCTATTCATCTTTCAGGATGTGGCCCGAAGAGGCCTCATACCTGCACTTCTTAGCCAGCATCTACAGATCCAGCAGGTAGTCATCAATCGACTCTCCAGGCCATTGGCGGCGTAGGGCGAGCCAGTGCCTTGCTAGGACCTTATTTGGGGCCTTCAGTGCCTCGACGGCAGCCTCTTATGTTGGGCAGTCTCAGATGACCGCGTAACCCTTCGTCCCTACCCTTGAGATAAATGCCGACATCCAGAACTCATCTGTATGGAAGACATCCCTGGTCGCGTTCAGGTAGACCTAGAAGCAGTCTAGCCAATATGCGAACTCCTCAGCCATGTCAGGGGACTGGTGGGTCTATTAACAGCATACTGGGCTTGAGTAATGTCTCCATCCTTGTTTGTGAGCTAATAAAATTGTGGTGTAGATAAAAGCTCACACTCAACTGGAGGGAGAACAAACACTTATTAGCTTACAACACAGGTAGGCTTCAGAGGGGTTCTTGGTTTAGGTGGGAAACCAGGATTATATATGGGTCCCGGAGGGGGGGGGGGGGGAGGAGGAGGGAGTCAGTACAGGACACTTCTAGTGAATCCCAGATCACTACAGTGAGTCCTTCACAGTAGCTTGTTGTGTGAATTTAAAAGTGCCATTGTAAAATGGCCCCACCAATAAAATATCTCCACCTGCTTTCCCCACACCCTCCTGTCCCATTGACATGAGAAGCCAGCTCTGCTACTCACTTGTAACAGGGGAAAATTACAATTTGCTGAGGTAATTATTTTCCAGTGGAAGCCAGTCCCACCATAGACTGATCCTGTTATCCAAGAGCAGCTGATCTGTGTACCTCGTGCAAGGTCCAAGGGAAGCAGGCTGGCAACACTTCAAATTATTGACAATTATCCCATCTGTTCAGCCTTACCCAATGTTTTGAACAGTGAGTGGGCGAAGATCACCTATTCCTGTAACAATATGTAATGTGAGGATAATGAGTGTTAAATATCAATGTTTTTATGATTATTTGAATTAATTAGGTTGGAATATTTAACATGAAATTTTACAGGTCAAAATTCATGAACATTTATTCTATATGGGCTCGTTTTCTGTGATGAAGTAGTAATGTTAAAGTTTTGTTTCAGTTGTGAAATTTAGGAAGTTCACTGATATTTTCATGAAATTGATAGTCAAATTTAAAATATCTGGGAAAAGAGATTTTTTTTTCTCTGTGGCAATTAAGTTTTCATTTGATGTCATTTACTGATAGCTCAATTAGGACTACCCTGCAGAATACTGATTTAGCATAGTACCCTCTGTCCTGGAGTCATCCCACTCACAACTATACAGATCAGTGTACTTTAATCAAGGCATCTGCTTAAACTGTACATAACTGGTTTAGAAACTTGGCACAAACCCTTATCCTTCCTGCTGCTATTCACTGCTGGGCTGGAAAGTTGGAAATTAGGAATGCAGTGTAAACCCTTGCCCTTCCTCTGTGGTGCACTGCTGTGCCAGGAACTTTGGTACAGGTAATTAGGCGTAAATCCCTGCCTTTTAAGAGGTGCTCCCAGACCAAAGCATCATCCACAGCTTGGTGTGGAGAGGAGGTTGCATCTTTTTGTCACTGAGGCTGAGGGATGCAGCAAAGGAAGGAGACCATGGAAACCCTCACTGGGGACTGGAAACTTTCTGTTCACCTCCCGTTAGATGCAATAGCAGCTGCTGTGTTCCCATCTCAGAAGAATTTCTAAGTTGTGCAATCAAAAAATAAAAAGAATCGAGCCATTCCAATGGAAGTGAAGAGAGAGACCGGACGATCCAGGTAATCTATCAACATCTGGAGCAGGCATTGCCCAACCTAAGCAATGGCCCACACTCAATGAACCAGCCAGAGTGTAGCCCTAATCTTCAAATTTCAGGAGTTAGTGGCCACACTACACACCCCATCCAACAGTAACTGTTGCAGATAGCCTCTCCACATTATTTGAAAAGATTGACATGAGGTTGGCAGCGGTGGTTTCCAGTGCCACATTGCTGCCAGAAACTTGCTTATAATGTGACCCCTCACCCCCCCCCCCCCCCCCCCATTTAAAACTGATTTCAGTGTCCTAAGTGTTAAACAAGTTACTGTGTAATACGTGACTATAGTTTTGGTTGGGAAGAGCAAAGGTATTCATTGATTTTTCCACTGCCCCCTATTCTTAGCTTTGTTCATGAATTTATTTGTATTGCATCATCTGCATTGCTACACATAAGGTTATTTGAAAGTCTCACTTCCAGAAACTAATTTACAGTAAATTGGATAAATCAATTTAATACTAACATTGGGGAGAATGAAATTTTCGAGTTCAATAAAACCGCTGGTATCTGGAACTCAAGAACCGCAAGCAACCACAAAAAAAAATTGAGGAAAATAAATTTTAAAAATTAAAATAAATAAGAATAAAATAATAGGCAAAAAATATGCAAGTTTAAAATTGTAGATGTTCTCTGAAGTAACAAGTAAACCTTTGAAGATGGGACCAAATATTTAGCTAACGGTGAGCCTTGGTCATGCTTTGCTTATAGCAGCTGTTTGAATAAAGTTGTGTGAAACAGCAATGATGTTGCCGAGGTTAAAGAGCCAGTTGATGACACTCACCATTGGGGTGACTCTTAGTGTATCCTTATCTCTGCTTAGTTGCTTTAGTCAGAGGCTTTATCTGTGAACTTGAGGGAGTGGAGGGAGGAGATAGAGCTCAGTGACTTGCTATATCAGCAAATGTATTAAGGATGTCACTGAGGTAAAATGCTCCACAGTTGGATGCAGAGGTCTGGGCCATTCTCAGAGCTGGTGATGCTGCCTTCAGGACAGGGGATAGGATGGCACTAAAATCAGCCAAGGCTGAACTCTCCCATCCAATCCAGAAGGCAAAAGGTGGGTATGCACAGAAGATCCACAGACAGCGACACGAGGTGCACGTAGCAAGGGATCAAGACTATAACGAATCAAAAGTCAACCTTGCAAGTTAGGACAAAGACGTCTCTCTTCCAAGCAAACTTTTGATGACATCAAAGAAAGCTCCATATCCCCCTGATGAACAGGTCCCCTGCATAGCCACGGCTGAGGTGAGGAGAACCCTATCCAAGGTGAACCCACACGAGGTGGAAAAACTAGACAACATACCTGGCCAGGTACTGAAGGACTGTGCAGGCCAATTGAAGGAGGTCTTCACAGACTTCAACATCTCACTGCAGCTGTTCATTGCTCTTGCAGGGTTCAAGACAACCACCATCATCCCAGAATCCAAGAAGGAGTCAATAGCAGGCATCAATGACTATCACCTGTGGCACTGAACTCCACCATTATGAAATGCTTCGAGCGTCTGGTATTGGAAAACGTCAAAGCACACCTCCCAAAGAATCTGGACCCATTTCAATTCATCTGTAGGTGAAATTGTTCCACAAACAATGTTATAGGCTTGTCACTTCACTTTGAACTGACCCACCTGGAGAACGTCGCCTCATACGCCAGGCTGCTATTCATTGATTTCAGTTTGGCATTGAGTACAATCATTCCCCAGAAGCTAGTAGAGAAGCTGTCCTGCTAGGATTCAACACCCGTCTCTATAACTAGATCCTGGACTTCCTAAAAGAAAGATCACAGTCTGTCCAGGTTGGTAGGAAAATGTCAAGCACTGTCATGCTGACCACTGGTGCACCTCTGGGCTGTGTGCTCAGCCCACTCCAGTTCATGCTATTGACCCAAGTCTGCATCGCCAGATCCGGCTCCAACAGTGTCATCAAATTTGCAGATGACACAACAGTAGCTGGCCTCGTCAACAACAGAGATGGGCCGCACTACAGAGAAGAGGTGGAAAATCTCACATGATGCAAGAGTGACAACCTGAGTCTCAATATGGACAAGATGAAGGAGATGATTGTGGACTTCAAGAGGACTAGGAATGACCACCCTTCACTACACTACACATCAACAACACTGTAGTGGAGAGTGTATAGAGCACCAAATTCCTTGAGTTCCTTAACTAGTGGCCTATCATGAACACTCACTTGTCAAAAAGGCATAACAGGAACTGTGCTTCCTGTGAAGACTGAAGGAGGCAAGGCTACTAACAACCATTATGTCAGCCTTCTACAGGAGCTCTATCAAGGCCGTCCTGTGCTGCTGCAGCCCAGTGTGGTCTGTTTGCTGCAGAGAAATGGATTGGCAGTCAATTCACAGGACCATAAGAGTGGCAGGGAGGATCACTGAAGTTTCCCTCCCCTTATTGGCATGATCTACCGGGATCAATGTCTGAAGTGGACCTGCAAAGTTATTGAGGACCCCTTCCACACTGCACAGAGCATCTGTCTGCTGCGCCCATTGGGGAAGAGATTCAAGAGTACCAGAGCAACAGCAGGCGGAAGAACAGCTGCTTCCACGGGCAATGCGAACGCTGAACGACCAAAGGAACTGCTCACAATAACTATCTGAGACTCTCATTTTCATGAAGCAAAATTTATTTATTTATTTATTTGTACACTTGAAATACTGTAGAACGCTGTTTCATTAGGTTGTACTTGTACAACCTGATGACAATAGACTTGATTAATTAATGTTATTGTTCATATTTCAGATGGGTCCCTGGAGGGGGAGGAACCTGCAAGTAGAGCTACGGTTAAATGTTTTCAAAGAATGTGACTAGCAATAAAATAAAATGCTTTAAGCTTTATATATTCATGCAAATGAAATTTGTTCAGTGTAAGTACAGTGTAGTATTTTTGTCTTTTGTTTATTCTTAATGCAGGTATTTTAGTTACTAGTATGCATTGTATGAGTAAGTTTCAAGCATACAGTAAATACACTTATCCAGTATCTACCAATCCTCAGAGGTGTTGGATATCATAATTGTTTTCAAGATAAAAATGTTGAAGAACCAACAAGCAGTGAGAAATTGTTAATTAATTACACAGTATCTTGTAGTTTCGAGATCTTTTGGGAAGACGACTTGCATTATGATGGATTTTTTTAAAATTATGACAGTTTCAGGAAAAGTGAAGGTTGCCAAATAGCTCCAGTTTTTGTTTTGCAGCTGCCAGCAATTTAATGCACATGATAGAACACCAGCAGTACGCTTTCACCCTTTGTTTCCTTCATGATGGCTATCACAGCTACTCTTGAGGGAACATACTCTCAGGTTTATTGAAAGTAACTTCAACAACTGATGGATTACATTATCTGTCGGAGGATGGTCCTTTATTTGTGGAGAGCATGGAAGCACTCTATGACTACATCATGTTTCTCCTAGCAGGAGATTGTATGAGACATTCCAGGAAGCACATGAATGTGATCATTTATTTATGTTGGCCTTTCATGGTGTTCCAAAGCACATTACATGACATTCTGGTTTGCATGAAAAATAGAGGATTATGGGTGTGGGTTAAGGAAGGTTTAACTTGTTGAGTAGGTGGGTCGGCACAACTTTGTGGGCGAAAGGCTTTTGCTCTGCTACAATATTCTCTGTTAGTATTTTTTCACATGCGGTCACAGTTGTAGGTAATATGGCACATTGGGAAAGCTTGTTATCGTAGCAAATGCCTCTGGCTGATCTGCCTGCTTCTTGTAGGCTGATGGAAAAGTTAACTACTTGCTATTAAGGAGTAGAGACTATTCTAATGTGACAGTGAAGAGCAAACAGTGGTACATGGCGTGTATTACCATTTACAGGTCAGAGTAATCCTGAATCTAGAAAGTTGATGTTGAGGGTGTTCTTAACTTGCAGTGTGAGAGTTGCCCAGGCATGTGTGTGTGAGAGATTGTAGTTAAGATGTGAAGAGATCATAAATGTGTGTGAGGATGTCATATGGAGGTTTGTGTAGGGGATCTTCTTCAAAAATGTGTAGAAAAAGAAGACGTCCCTCAAAACTTGTGTAAATAAGGTATTGAATGCCTCAAGCAGTCTGGTCCTTGAGTGCCGAGGATGCATCTTTTGCACACCTATGCATCAATGAAGTGCTAAGACTAGATAAATGGACATAGAAAGGCAGTTTTGATAGCATCTTTAACCATGTTGCTGTAAAGAAGCTTGATGTTCAATATGTGCAGAACAAATGGCTTGTGCAGAATAATTGTGACAATGAGACTTCCAATGCAGGTTTCATATTATTAACTCCTGAATAATGCTTTTAGGAATTAGTAAAAGCTAATTCCTCTGTAAATAAATGGTTACTGTCACTTTTTCAACCAACATGGTTAAAAATCTTGCTGATTTGGGAATTGTACTACCTGTACTGTTTATTTTATCTGGACAAGTTTCACTCCAGAGTAGATGCATGTCAATGTAAAACCCACATTCAAGAATGAGCATACGTTGATACCAACTAAGGCTATGATGCCCAGAACGTGACAAAATATCTTTGCTTTGCGTTTGTGATGTTCAACTACACAACACCTATGTTTTGGCATTGAGCAGACAAACTTCTAGGTCCTCATCTGTTCCCAGAGTTGGATGTGAAAGATCCTGAACAATAAGGAGAGCAGAGGGATTATCCCAGCCATGTCAGATGTAATCTATTTATTTATTTATCAATCTATATGAGGAAATCATATTGTCTGGTCACTGTTCATTTTTCTTTATAGGAGGCTGCTGGGTGCTAAGTTAGTGCCACATTTTCTACAGCTGTGAGCATGCTATGAAAGTAATTTGTTGGCTGCAATTGGCTTTGGAACATCGTGAAAGAAAGACCAACATTTTTAAATGCAAATTTTACCTGATTTTAATTATTTTCCAGTCTGTTTTTTTTTATGTTGCCACATTTCACTGAATGTTATTGGGTGCATTTTTATGAATCTCTTTTAATTTGAAAAGTTTGTGAATTTCAGTACAAAATTTACAGGACTGTGGGAATAAGGCAAGGGGATGAAAATGAAAAGAATCAGCACAGGCAACAATGGATCAAATGATCTGGCAATATGCTATAGTATTCATTGTTCCTACATAGTCATGGAAACCTCGAATTAAAAGCAGCCTGGCGAAAATTCTCTTCATGTGAAATAGGGTTTAATTTCATTGGCATTTTAATTTTGCCCTTTATACTCCAGTGGTTTGTTGCCCTCTTTTACTTTTTCCATTGTCTTCTCCAGTACCTTTTCTCTTGTAGTATATCTTAGGAATTTTACTACAATAGATCTTGGTTTTTGTTGTGGTTGTGGTTTAGAGGCCAATACTCTATATACCCTTTCTATTTCCATTTCTTGCTGTAGTTCTGGACATCCTAGGGTCTTAGGGATCCACTCTTTTATAAACTCCCTCATATTCTTGCCTTCTTCATCTTCCTTAAGGCCCACTATCTTTATGTTATTTCTTCTGTTATAATTTTCCATTGTATCTATTTTTTGAGCTAGTAGTTCTTGTGTCTCTTTAGTTTTTTTATTAGATTCCTCCAATTTCTTTTTTAAGTCTTCTACCTCCATTTCTGCTGCTACTGCCCGCTCTTCCATCTTGTCCATATTCTTTCCCATTTCTGTTAAGGTCATATCTATTTTATTCATTTTCTCTTCTGTGTTGTTTATTCTTTTTCTTAAATCCTTAAATTCCTGTGTTTGCCATTCTTTAAATGACTCCATGTATCCTTTAATAAGAGAAAGTATATCCTTTATCTTGCCTTTCTTTTCTTCTTCTGTTTCACTGTACTCTTCCTCTTCCTCTTCTTCTTCCTCTGGGTTGGCCATCTGTTGTTTCTTTGTTGCCCTTTCCTTCTCTTCTTTCTTGTTTCTATTGTCTTCTGTGGTCTCTTCTTGCTGCAGGTGTTCTGCAGCTGTCGTTGCCGGCTGTGGAGATCGACTCCCCAGCTGGTCCCCCCTCCCGTCGGTGTGTTTTTTTTCATGCGCATGCGCAGTTGCGCACTTTTACTCGGCTCAGCGAGCCATTTTTGTAGTCCATTATTTACCGACCTGAGGGAGCGGGTTTCTCTCTCCGCAGCGGGCCTCTTCGGACAGGTAAGGCCTTCACCTTTTTCCTCCTTTGTCTTCTCTTCCTCTCTTCTTACCGTTGCTTTCAATTTTTCTTTTTTTGTCGCCATCTTCTTTCCACCTTTATACTCACTTTTCTGTAACTTTTATTTCTGTGCCTTTGTGTTTTCCTTTGTTTTTCCCGACTTTTCTGGAGAGGGCTGGAGTTCACCGTCCGGCCACTACTCCATCACGTGACTCCTCCCGGCATTTTAATTTTTAAATAGCTTTTACTGCAGGTGATTATTTTCATGCTTAATGAAGATATCGAATGGTAGTAATAAAATTTCAAATATAAAGATTAAATTGCTAGCACAAAGTTCATGAACCAAATACATGTAGATAAATGGGAATGGAGATGTGGTTTTCCAGTAAATGGTGAAAAATGTTTACAACCTTTGGCACTTTAGATTTGGTGTAGGTTGAAGTTAGATTAGGTGCTAGGAAGTGAGCACAATCTCCAGCTTTCTCTGCTGCATTGTTGGAGACTTGGTTAGTCTGCTGACATACGGGGCAGGTTATATTATGTAATCATCTCCCTTGCTTTAGTAGAAAAGTTTAATCACTGAAGTACTACTGCAGTCAATTATAGATTCACAACTATAGTCCTGCAATGGCAGGTTAATAAGTCTGACCACTTTTTAAAAAAAAAACTGGAATTAAGTGATTGTATCAATTATTGAAGATGTTTTAAAAATATTGGTTCAGTAAAATAAAAAATGTAGCATGCACAAAGTGTGGAAAGAATGCCACACACCCAAGAGGTCGAAGACTGGTTTATTGCACTGGAAACTTGGTTTATATTCTCTCCCCACTGCTGACCACAGGAGTGATCTCACAGCAGCGCCAGCCTCTGATTGGTCAGTGCTCCCACCATTGCTCGTTGCTTCCCGCTATACGGGTGGTCACCTGGGATGCAGGTCATTGGCTCTCGCGGGGTCTGCGCAATCGCCACGTTTGTTGGCCATCTTGTGCACCAGATTGTGACCCGGTTAGCGGGCCACTACACGACCCCCCCCCCCTCTGACCCAATGATAGGAACTCTCTCTGGTACTTTCTGTGGCCTACCTCTGTGTTGTGGAGCCTATGAGGAGATTGGTTGACTAATGTCCAGATGTGCTGGCTTGAGGTGTTCAATGGTCAAAGTCTCTTCCTTACTGCCGATATCCAGCACACATGTTGATTCATTGAGTCTGATTACTTTGTATGGTCCCTCATATGGCCATTGCAGAAGTGTCTGGTGTGCCCCCCTCTGTACGAAAACGTACTCGCAGGTCTCTAGGTTTTTGGCGATGTAGGACTTGGCCTGGCCATGTGGCAGAGACTGCAGAGGGGCTAGAGTATCCAATCTTTCTCTTAGTTTTGTCGATGAAGTCGTTGGGTCCTCTGGGTTCTTGGTGGTGCTCAAGAACTCCTCTGGAATCACCAAAAGTGCATCGAACACCATCTTGGCTGCTGAGGCATTGAAACCTTTTTTCACTGTGATGCAAGCCCCCCCAGGAGGATCCGAAGTAGCTTGTCCACCAAGTTCAGACATCAAGGCTGCCTTTAGGTGCACGTGGAACCGCTCCACCCACCTGTTGGCCTGAGGGTTATTCGTTGTGGTGTGGTGAAGCTGGGTTCCCAACAAGTTGGCCAGTGCCACCCAGTCCCGAAGTGAATTGTGAACCCCTATTGGAAGTTGTATGCTCGAGGACTCCAAATCTTGACATTCACGTGTTAATCAGTGTCCTGATGCAGTTCGTGGTGATTATGCTGGACAGGGGGACCACTTCTGGCCACCTTGTGGAGTGATCAACCATGGTGAGGAGGTATCTCATCCTGCAGGAGACTGGTAGTGGTTGAACATGTGTCATGCTGGCTCAAAGGTCTGGGGGGATGCCTTGATGCATGTCTGGACTTTGGACATCTGGTAGAGTGTGCAGGTCTTGGCCCATTGACCTGTTTCTGGAGGCTGTGCCACTTGCCATCATTTTGACAGTAGTTCTGATGGCTGGGTGCTCCAGGTTGTGCATTGCATCAAAGATTTGACATCTCCTTGCTGCCAGCATGACGGGATGGGGTTTACCAATGGAGACATCATAGAGGAGCATCTGGTTTCCAGGGCCAATGGTGACATTCTCCAGCCTGAGCTCCGAAATTTCCATCCTGTATGCCAGGATCTCGGGGTCTTCCTGTTGTGCCTTGGCTACGGCTATATAGTCTATTCCCTGGGCCAGGACCTGGATGGACTCAATTGTGGGGCGCGGCAGTGCATCAACCACCATGTTGGCTTTCCCTATGATGTGTTGAATGACCGTCATGAACTCAGACATATCTGAGAGGAGTTATTGCTGTCTGGCCAACCAAGTCTGACATTTTATGAAAGGCAAAGGTTAATGGTTTATGGTCCGTGAAGACCCTAAATTGTCTACCTTCCAAAAAATACGTGAAGTGACCGAGTGCCAGGTACAGTGCCTCTAGTTAACAGTCAAAAGTGCTGTATTTGAGTTTGGATAGCCAGAAGGTGTCTGCTAATGAAGACCAAGGGCTGCCATTACCCTTTGATGAATTGCTCCAGTTTGCTTCCTACCGCGGTGCGGGAGGCGTCTACTGTGAGAGCAATTGGCGCCTCTGGCCTGGTATGTACCAGAAGGGTGGCATTGGCCAGTGCATCCTTAGCCTTCTGGAATGCTTCCAAAGCGTCATTGTCTCTATAATGTCTTTATTTTCCCTGCCATTGCTATGAACAGGAGGCACATGATGTGGGCTGCTTCCGTATGAAACAGTGATTAAAAATTAATCATACTGGCAAATTCTTGCAGCCCCTTCACTGTACAGGGCTTGGCAAAGCATTGAATCTTTTCGGACAGGGGTTTCGCTCCATGCCCTGCTGATTTAGTGCCCCAGGAAGTTAATATTTCCAACCTGAACTGTCACTTAGCAAGGATTATAGTTAGTCCGAATTTCTATAACCAAATGCACAGTTGCCTTCGAAGGGCCACATGTTCTGGTGATGAGAATATCAACCAAATAGATGAACACAAATGTGAGATCCTGGCCCACTGTATCCACCAGCCTCTGGAAGGTCTAGGCTGCATTTTAAAGTCCAAAAGCCATTCTCAGGAACTCAAAGTCCAAAAGGGGTAATGTTGGCAGTTTTAGGGATGTCATCAGGATGGACTGGGCTCTGGTGATATCCCCTGATGAGGTTAACTTTTGAAAACACCCATGCCTCTTGTAAGTTAGCAGTAAAATCTTTGATGTGGGCCATAGGGTATCTGTCCAGTGTGGTGGCCTCATTGAGACAAAGACTGCTGCCTTCAGTACCATGTTCAGGGAGAGGTCAAATGGCTGTCCGAGTGCCACTCAGTCCCAGCTCTTCCATTTTTTTTATCTCCTCCTTGGCGAGGGTGAGGTTTTTTTAAGAGGGAAGGCAGCACACCCTGGCATGGAGTGGGGGGACCTGCATGAGAATGTGGTGCCTTACCCCGTGTTTCGGTTCAGCTGAGGGAAAACTGTGGTGCCACGAATGAAGGAAACTCCATTAGGATCTGCGTGACTGCATTGTCGGATAGCATAATGGAGTTGAGGTGGGGGACAAGCAACTTGGCTTCTCCCAGGGGCATTGTTTGAAAAGTCTTGGCATGTACCAATCATTGCCCTTTAAGGTCCACCAGCAGACAGTGGACTCAGAGGAAGTCTGCTCCCAGGAATGGTTGCACCACAGCCACAATAATGAATGTCTATGTGAACCATATGCTGGCAAAATTGAGAGGGATGTTGCGGATGACAAAAGTTCTTATGGTGGTGCTGTTAGCTGCCTTCAATGCAGGGTCCAGCTTGCTTTTCCAAATGCCGTAGGTCAAGGTGGGGGTAGAATGCTTATTTCAGCACCAGTGTCAACAAGGAACCACCTTCCGGACATAGTCCCATGACATGGACACTGTCATTTTGGCCAACTGCCGCAGCCATCAGTGACAGTTGGCCTCGGCGTTTCCCTGAAACATACAGGGTGGGTGGCATCGACGGGCTCCTGCACCCCATTTTTGGTGATTGTAACAGTACTGGTGGGTAGGGGGGGGACCACTTGCCTCTCCACTTGCTGTTTGGTGGCCTTGTTGCCAGCTGTGTGCAGGGCCTAGCGATCTGCTCCATCAAAGCACTGTTTTCTTCCTTCGCTCTCCAGAGCATGTCTCCCCAGGCTGCGACTTTCCTAAGGTCGCTGAAGTCTTCATCGGTGAGATACAGATATCCTCGAGCAGCTACTCCAGAAAAATCTGCTCAAAGAGCAGACAAGGCCTGTGTCCCTCAGCAAGGGCGAGCATCTTGCTCATGAAGACAGATGGGGCCCTGTTCCCCCAATCCATCCATATGCAACAATCGAGTGGCACGCTCGCACCATGAGAGCCCGAAGGTGTGGGTTAATATTTCCTTGAGGGCACCGTATTTCCTTTGCTCCAGAGGCTGCTGCAGGAAATCAACAGCACTTGCTGCCATGACCTAGTCAAGCGAGCTCACCATGTAGTAATAACATGTGGTGTCAGCGGTGATCTGTCGGACATGAAACTGAACTTCAGCCTGTTCAAACCACACATATGGCTGTGACACTCAGAAAATTGGCAGCTTTAATGAAACCATGTGAAGAGCCATGTGGTTCATCATTTTTGAGTCCAACTGACAGTTGGACCTGTAGAGGTCACCAATGTAGCATATGCGCTATCACAAAATGTGGAAAGAATGACACACACCCAAGAAGTCAGTCTGGTTTATTGCACTGGAAACTTGGCTTATATCCTCTCCCCGCCACTAATTACAAGAGTGATGTCGTGGCAGCACCAGTCTCTGATTGGCCAGCATTCCAGCCATTGCTTTCCGCCATATGGGTGGTCACTTGGGATGAAGGTTGTTGGCCCCCTGTGGGATTTGCATGGTCACCATGTTCGTAGGCCATCTTGTGGAGCAGGTCACATCCCAGTTAGTGGGCCATTGCAAAAACATTTAATTGGAATTCAAAATGTGAGCCGCATGAAAATGGTCAGTAGTAGGTTAAGTATTTGTTTCTCTTCTACTTGTTCTTTTTCTTGCTCTTCTTCTCCTTCTCCTTCTTGGGTACAGTGAGACTTCTTTTCACTCCATTTTTCTGAATGTTGAAATAGTTGATGAGACCAACTGTAGGCTCTTTTACTGATAGGGCAGGTGGTGGCCAATGGGCCAGGTGGGTGAGTGGTTCCTGAGCTGGTCTATACCTTCTGCTGTCTATCACAATGTTTGATCTCTCAATACAGTACTACATGCAGCATTTTGTTTGTGAAATTAGACTGTATTGTAACAAACTGTGAGGTGTGGTTGTAGGCCTGTACAAAGGAGATCTTTGTGGAAAGTACTCCATCCGTGCTTGTCCTTCTAGTTACTGAATCTAATCTATTGATTCTTCCTCTGCTTGATGGCCATAATGTTTAAAAAGTGTCAAAGTGGAAATTAAATGAGATGGTCATGAACTATACACCAACTTTGGTAACGAACACTGGAAGGTTTAAAACTGCAAAGAGTTGTGCAACATCCACACATATTTGTTCCTCCCACAATGATCATGTGATCCCTCAGTAACAGTTAGGGAAATGCTATTACAGTGCCAGTGAAACTGATTTGATCCCAGCACTGTTTATACATTCTCCCCATGACCTAGGTGGGTTTTCTCCAATTCCTCCAGCTGTGTTGCTAACATTAAAAACCCACAGAGTTGAATCAATCACTTAAACTATACTCCCTGGAATCTTTTCCAACTGCATTCCATTTATAAAAGCATTCCAAAATCAATCCTGTGATCAAGTTTTTGGCCATGCTTCCAAATCTATCCCACTATCAATGTATTTATTCCACATATTTATGTTCTTTGATATGTTGGGAATTTCTTTGGTAATTTTTTATGAACGGAAAGAGTTATTCATGCCTTTAATCAGACATATATTGCTTTTGCAGTTTTAACATTAATGTGTTTAGTTTTGACTTGATCAATGTCAAAAATTAATGTTTTCCTTTACATAAAACATTACAGAACAGAAACAGGCCCCTTCAACCCTTCTAGTCTGTGCTGAACCTTTTTTTTTGCATAGTCCTACAGATCTGCACCCAGTCCATAGCCCTCCATACCTCTTCCATCCATGTACCTGTCCAAATACTTAATTGAGCCTGCATTCCCCATCTCAGCTGGCAGCTCATTCCACACTCCCACTACTCTCTGTGTGAAGAAGTTTCCCCTCATTTTCCCTCAAACCATTTCCCTGTCATGCATAACCCATGTCCTTTAGTTTGAATTTCACCGACCCTCAGTGGAAAAAGCCTATCTACATTTACTCTGTCTATCCCCCTCATAATTTTAAATACCTCTGTCAAATCTCCCCTCCTTCTTCTACACTCCAGGGAATAAAGTTCTAATTTGTTTAACCTTGTAACTCAGTTCCTGAAATCTGGACAACATCCGGGTTAACCTTATCTGCACTCTTTCTTTCTTATTGATATCTTTCCTGATGTTAGGTGACCAAAACTGTATACAATATTCCAAAATTAGCCTCACCAATGTCTTGAGCAACTTTACCATGACATCCCAACTCCTACACTAAATACTTTGATTTATGAAGGCCAATATGCCAAAAGCTTTCTCTACAACCCTATTCACCTGTGGCACCACTTTCAGGGAATTATGTATCTGCATTCCCAGGTCCCTCTGTTTCACCACACTCCTCAGTGCCATACCATTTACTGGGTATTTACTTTCTTGGATTGTCCTTCCAAAATGCAACACCTCACCTGCTTTAAATTCCATCTGGCATCTTTCAGCCCATTTTTCCAGCTTGTCCAGATACCTCTGCAAGCTTTGAAAACCTTCTTTGCTCTCCATTGCGCCTCTAGTATTAGTGTCATTTGCAACCGTGCTGATTCAATTTACCACATTATCATACAGATCATTGATTATTGATGACAAACAGCAATGATCCTAGCACTGATCCCTGAGGCACACCATCAGTTATAGGCCTCCAGTTTGAGAAGCAATCATCCACAACTACTCTCTGGCTCCTCCCATCTAGCCATTATCAAATCCAGTTCACCACGAATACCTAGACTATACATTCCTGATTGACACCCCCCCCCCATGTGGGACCTTGTCAAAGGCCTTATTAAGTCCATGTAGACAACATCCAAAGCCTTTGCTTTGTCATCTTTCCTGGTAATCCCCTCAAAAAGCTGTACATGATTGGTTAAACATGACCTACCACACACATGTTGACTATCCCTATCCAAATAACTATATATCTGATCTCTTAGAACACCTTTCAATAACTTACCTGACCTATAATGTCCAAGGTTACTTTTGGAGCCTTTTTTTTAAACAATGGAACCACATGAGCTACCCTTCAATCCTCTGGAGCCAAACCCATGGCTAAGGACATTTTAAATATTTCTCCCAGAACTCCTGCGATTTCTATGCTAGCCTCCCTCAATGTCCTGGGGATTTATTCACCCTTATTTGCTTTAAGGCAGCAAGCATTTCCTCCTCTTTAATCAGTGTAGGTTTCATGACCTCGCTGCTTGTTTTCCTTACTTCCCACAACTGTGTCCATTTCCTGAGTGAATGATGATTAAAAAAAAAATTAAGATCTCCCCCATCTCTTGGCTCCATACAAAGCTGACCACTTTGATCTTCAAGGGGACCAATTTTGTCCCTTACTATCTTTCAGCTCTTCATATACCTGTAAAACCCTTAGGATTTCTCTTAATATTGTCTTCCAAAGCAACCTTATGTCATCTTTTAGCCTTCCTGATTTCATTCTTGAGATTTTTCTTGCATTTTTATATCCCTCAAGTATCTCATTTGTTCCAAGTTGCCTATATCTGTTTATACACTAATTTATTCTTCCAAACCAGATCTACAATACCCCCCAAAAACCAAGCTTGTCTATGCCTGTTAACCTTGCCTTTAATCCTGAAAGGAATATACAAACTCTGTACTCTCAAAATTTCACCTTTGAAGTTCCTCCACTTGCCTCGCACATCCTTGCCCAAAAACAATTGATCACAATCCATGCATTCTAGACCATTTCTCATTTCTTCAAAATTCACCTTTTCCCAATTTAGAATCTCAACCTGAGGCCCAGAACTATCCTTCTCTATAATTAACTTGAAACCAATGGCATTATGGTTACTGAACACAAAATGTTCCCCTACACATACTTTTATCTACTGTCCAAATAGGAGATTCAGAGCCAGCTCTTCAGCGCTTGACGTCCTGCTTTGCCGAAACTGCCAAAATGTTTGGCCTGGAAGTCAGCCTGAAGAAAACTGAGGTCCTCCGTCAGCCAGCTCCCCACCATGATTACCAGCCCCCCCACATCTCCATCGGGCACACAAAACTCAAAACGGTCAACCAGTTTACCTATCTCGGCTGCACCATTTCATCAGATGCAAGGATCGACAATGAGATAGACAACAGACTCGCCAAGGCAAATAGCGCCTTTGGAAGACTACACAAAAGAGTCTGGAAAAACAACCAACTGAAAAACCTCACAAAGATAAGCGTATACAGAGCCGTTGTCATACCCACACTCCTGTTCGGCTCCGAATCATGGGTCCTCTACCGGCACCACCTACGGCTCCTAGAACGCTTCCACCAGCGTTGTCTCCGCTCCATCCTCAACATCCATTGGAGCGCTTACATCGCTAACGTCGAAGTACTCGAGATGGCAGAGGTCGACAGCATCGAGTCCACGCTGCTGAAGATCCAGCTGCGATGGATGGGTCACGTCTCCAGAATGGAGGACCATCGCCTTCCCAAGATCGTGTTATATGGCGAGCTCTCCACTGGCCACCGTGACAGAGGTGCACCAAAGAAAAGGTACAAGGACTGCCTAAAGAAATCTCTTGGTGCCTGCCACATTGACCACCGCCAGTGGGCTGATAACGCCTCAAACCGTGCATTTGGCGCCTCACAGTTTGGCGGGCAGCAACCTCCTTTGAAGAAGACCGCAGAGCCCACCTCACTGACAAAAGGCTAAGGTGGAAAAACCCAACACCCAACCCCAACCAACCAATTTTCCCCTGCAACCGCTGCAATCGTGTCTGCCTGTCCCGCATCGGACTTGTCAGCCACAAACGAGCCTGCAGCTGACGTGGACTTTTTACCCCCTCCATAAATCTTCGTCCGCGAAGCCAAGCCAAAGAAGAAAAAAGAAGAGAAATGGGAGATCCAATATTGCACCCTCTCTCTAGATGGTACCTCAATATTTTGATTTAGAAAACTTTTCTGAGCACATTTGACAAACTCCAAACCATCCAACCCTTTTATATTATGGCACTTTGGCATCTGTGTTGGAAATAATATCCAGCCCCAAGCAAGTGGTGCATTTTGTGGAACACAAACAAACTGATCATCTTGCTGCTTTGAAACTACCTGTGCACTAGTTCCAGAAAAGCACAACTTTTCTCCTTATGATCTATAGTAACAGTCCTAACATCCAGGTTGCTTGGGGATTGGGTCAGTCCAGATTTTGAGATTTTCTGGATTCTCAGGCAGTACTTTTAAAATTCAAATTTAAGGAGGAATAAAGAAGAGATAAACAGGTTAAAATTTGATAGTTTTAAAGAAAAATAAAGCCAACACTTGACAGAAATGTAAACAATTTTTTTACTGCAAAAAAAAGCATGTAATGCTTGAAATTGTGTTTAAAAATGAACATTGTAAATGAAAAATGCAATATGCAAATGAATTTCTTTGTGATAAGATTATCTGTATTAAGCGTGATCATGCTATACATCTGTGGCACACACGCAGGGGCCCACTAAATTTAAAAAGTTTGATGTTTTCTGTGTTGACTGAAGGCCTTTCAAATTTTATGCCCAAAATTGATGTTGAACTGATGGGAAGACTGGAGTTGTGGCTGCCACAGACTCACGAATTCTCCTTGCATTGCCTTTGAAGAAATTTCCATCCACACAAACTGTGGTCAAAACACTCCTGGTCCTTTTGTAGGCAAGATTCGAACTAGGCAGCCTTCACAAATCTTCCAAGACCTTGGCACCTGTCTCTCCAAGAAACTTCACTGCTAGTCATACTTGCAATGAAGCAGTCACTCCAAGTGTCCTCCACTGTTGGTCACAATCAAACTGAAGCATTTTGCTTCCTAAAAAGACCTTCCTGGGCCAGGTCAATCCACCGAAAAGGCCAAGTCATTCACAGAGCATGCTTTGCTCTGAATTGCACAGAATGGCCGGGCACAAGAGCTGCTTTCAAAGAGCAGTTTTTTTCCTCCAGCAGAGAAGGGGTGGAGGGAAGTCTCTCCAGGGGGAAGCAAAATGATGGAGATGGGAAGGAAGAGGCTGGATGGCACTTGGCTGTGGACACTGCAATGGGGCAGATATCTGCAGAGACCAGTGGTAACAGTGTTCCCAAAGAGCAAACATCAGAAACAGGAGCAGGAATCATCCATCTGGCCCATCAAGTCGCCACCTACTTTCAGTGAGATCACAGCTGCTCTGGTAGTGTACCTCGCCCCTTAATTCCCCAAATGATGTAAAAATCTATCTTACTGTAACTTAAACATATTTAATGAGGTAGCCTCTATTGTTTCCTTGGGCCGAGATTTCCAAAAACAAGATAGACAGGATTTTGAAAATATATGTGTAATTTTTGATTATTGAAACAAATACAAATTAGCAGTTTTAAAAAACTACATAGATGAATAAATATTATTACATGACTGTATTTCTTTATTTTGTAATTATATATTTTACACAAAATATGCACATGAGGAAAAATGTAACATTTTCTTCATGTCTTGTGACTCTCAAACATCTGAAGTTTATCGTATGAGGCCCTTGTCTTAACCAAGTTTGGTCACTCCTGCTCTAGAAAAACTAATGAATTATAACAGGGTTGGGGGGAGGGGAGCTCAACATACTGTAAAAAATAAGAAAGAGAAGATGTGCATAGACAAGTATAAGCAGACGTCTGAGAGCTGCATCTTGCCTCTGCAATGTAGAAGCCAGTAGAAAATGAGAGAATCTTAAGGGAAGTTGCTCTGGGTAAGAATAAATTTGCCAGAGGATTGGGTTAGAAGAGAACTGGTTTGATTTAGGTTCTGAAAAGCAACAGACGGTCCTTGTTATCTTTTAAGAAAGTGACAGATATAAAATATATCACTCAGTTGTACTCCCCTTTTAATTGGAAGCCATCAATGCAAAGTCCAAAGAATATTAGTTGTTGAGTTGAGGAAGAGCTTAATATTATATTTGTTTTATGAGATCACTCATAAATGTTGCATAGTTTTTCTTTTGTGATAACGTGGACAACCAGGACTCTGAGTCACAAAATGTTATAGCATTCTGCAGTGAATGTACAAGGCACTAACCGTAGGCTGTCAAGAAAAAAAAATATTTTCATAGTCCTCTCATTTGAAAGCTGGCACATACCCAGGCTGCAAACATACAAATAATTAAACATGGAGCAAAGGGAACGAAAGATCAAATATTTTTAAAAAGTATTACGTTAAAACCTTGTCTGCATTCCAAATGATGAAATCAGGCAACAAAGTAATGGTATCAGAATGAAGATTTCATTGTATCACTGAAGAATTGTCCACTGCAGCAACTTCACTGAAAATTAGAGCTGGGTATTTCCACAGTGCCCTGGTCATTAAATTTAACTTTTTAAATTGGTTGACACATTTCCATATTATAATATTACTTTATCTCAGAAGTTACGATTGATAAAATTCGATGCCTTACAAAAAAATCTTCCTATAAGCTTCAATTAAAAAAAAAATTTAGACATACAGCACAGTAGCAGGGCATTTCTGTCCACAAGTCTGTGCCACCCAATTAACCAACACCCCCGGTACATTTAGAATGGTGGGAGCAAACCGGAGCCCCCGGGGAAAACCCACACAGACACAAGGAGAATGTACAAACTCCTTACAGACAGTGTGGGATTCGTACCCTGGTCCTGATCGCTGACGCTGTAAGGGTGTTGCTCTAACCACTATGCCAACTGGGCTGCCCAAACTTTGAAATTTAAAAATAAACCTTCCCATAAACTTAGAAAATACAACAGAAGGCGAGAATCAGGACTTTTCAAAAACTCTCAAACTTTTAAAATTTATCGGGCTTTTGTGAGCCCCCCCACATCTCCATTGGGCACACAAAACTCAAAACGGTCAACCAGTTTACCTATCTCGGCTGCACCATTTCATCAGATGCAAGGATCGACAATGAGATAGACAACAGACTCGCCAAGGCAAATAGCGCCTTTGGAAGACTACACAAAAGAGTCTGGAAAAACAACCAACTGAAAAACCTCACAAAGATAAGCGTATACAGAGCCGTTGTCATACCCACACTCCTGTTCGGCTCCGAATCATGGGTCCTCTACCGGCACCACCTACGGCTCCTAGAACGCTTCCACCAGCGTTGTCTCCGCTCCATCCTCAACATCCATTGGAGCGCTTTCATCCCTAACGTCGAAGTACTCGAGATGGCAGAGGTCGACAGCATCGAGTCCACGCTGCTGAAGATCCAGCTGCGCTGGATGGGTCACGTCTCCAGAATGGAGGACCATCGCCTTCCCAAGATCGTGTTATATGGCGAGCTCTCCACTGGCCACCGTGACAGAGGTGCACCAAAGAAAAGGTACAAGGACTGCCTAAAGAAATCTCTTGGTGCCTGCCACATTGACCACCGCCAGTGGGCTGATAACGCCTCAAACCGTGCATCTTGGCGCCTCACAGTTTGGCGGGCAGCAACCTCCTTTGAAGAAGACCGCAGAGCCCACCTCACTGACAAAAGGCTAAGGAGGAAAAACCCAACACCCAACCCCAACCAACCAATTTTCCCCTGCAACCGCTGCAATCGTGTCTGCCTGTCCCGCATCGGACTTGTCAGCCACAAACGAGCCTGCAGCTGACGTGGACTTTTTACCCCCTCCATAAATCTTCGTCCGCGAAGCCAAGCCAAAGAAAGAAAAGAAGTAAGTACCACAGAGGCAAAAAGTGGTTAGACTTTATTTTTCTTTAAAACTATATTTGCTAATGAATAAACTATCAAAATTTATATATTCATTTCTTCTTTATTCCTCCTTGCATTTGAATTTTAAAATTACTGCCGAGAACCAATAAAATCCAAAAATCCAGATGACCTTGAGCAGTTTGGATTTTTGGACTTTTACTGTAGATCTGCAGTGTGGATTGTGGAGGGTCATGTGGATTCTCCATCTGGTGCCTGGTGAGAGTGTGGATTGTCCGATTCAGAATTTATTGTTATGTACAAGTTGCAGCATATCACAGTGCAAACATTTATGTAAACCTCCTTGCAAAAGAAATAAAAATAGTGCAAGAAAGGTCAAAGTAAAGTTCATTGATCATTCAGAATCTGACAGCAGTGGGGAAGAAGTCATTGTGCTGCTGGGTGCTGGTCTTTTATTTTGAAGGTAACAGAGCAAAGAGGGCATAGCCTGGATAGTGGGAGTCCTTAAGTATAGAGGCTGCTTTCTTAAGACACCACCTCTTGTAGATGTTCGCGCTAGAGTGAAAACTGGTGTCTGTGTTGAACACAGGCCCTTAACAACTCTGGAATGTTTTCTTGTGCATTGACACCTCCATACCAGACAGTGATGCAACCAGCCAGATTGCTCTTAGAGTACACCTGAAGAAGTTTTCAAGAGTCTTTGGTGACATACTGAATCTCCTCAGATGCCTCACAAAGTATAGCCGCTGGCGAGTCTTCTTTGTAATTGCATCAACATGGAGGCTCCAGGACAGATTCTCGGAGATGTTGACACCCTGGAGTTTGAAATTCTTGTGTCATTTCCCGCCCCCCACCCCCCACCACACACCACCACTGAGCCCTTGATGAGGACTGGTTTGTGCTCTCCTGACGTCCATAATCACCTCCTGACTTTGCTAACATTGACACCGCTCAACGAGCTAGTCTATCTCCCTCCTGTACCCTTCCTCATTGCCGCTTGTCATTTCTGCTGAAAACTATGGTGTCATCGGCAAAATTGGAAATAGCATTGGAATTGCACCTGGCCACACAGTCACGGGTGTATAGTGAGTAGAGCAGTGGGCTGAGCACACAATTCTTGTGGTGCGCCTATGTTGATAATGAGCAGGAGGCATAGTTTCCAAGTCGTACAGACTGTGGACTTCCACTGAGGAAGTCAAGGACACAGTTGCAGAGGGGGATGCAAAGGCCCAGGGTTTGGAGCTTGTGACCAGCAGTTAGGAAATAATGGTATTGAAGGGTGAACTATAGTCAATGAAGGGCAGCTGTATGTTTGAATTGCTCTTTTCAAGGTGATCCAGAGCTGAGTGGAGAGAGTGTTATATTTTGTCTGCTGTGGAGCGACTGTGATGATGGGGGAATTGCAGTGGGTCCAGTCCTTTGCTTGGGTGTTTGTTAATTCTGGCCATGACCAACCTCTCAAAGCATTTCATCATAGAGGATGCTGGTGCTACTGGGCAATCGTCGTTGAGGCTGCTCCATCTGCTCTTTTTGGGCACCAGAATGATTGATTTAAATTTAGACATATGGCATGGTTACAGGCCATTTCAGCCCATTAATCAATGCCACCCAATTTTTCATCCTGTTGAAGCAGGTGGGAAATGTTGACTGCAGCAATGAGTGATTGAAAATGTCCATGAACACTCCAGCTAGTTGGTTGGCACAGATTTTCAGTCCCTTGTCAAGTACGCCATCAGGGCCTGACCCCTTGTTAGAGCTCAGCCTCTTGAATGATGTTCTGACATCAGCCTCGAGGACCGATATCACAGGGTCCTCAGCCTTTGGAGGGATCTTCAAAGGCGCTGTGGGTTCGCCTTCTCAAAACAGACATAGAAGATGTTTAGCTCATTAGGGAGTGAAGCTTCACAGCCATTTATAATGTTCGCCATCATTTTGTAGGTGGAAATGGCCGGCACTCCTGCCACAGCTGGCACAAACTGTCTCTGACTCTGTCTCCAGCTTTCTCCAGGATTGCCACTTTGTTGCAGAGATAACATTCTGAAGGCTGTACCTGGATTTCTTGTAGAAATCTGGATTCCTGGGCTTTAAACGCCATTGATCTTGCCTCAGCAGGTTGAAAATCCTCTGATTCATCCAAGCTTTCTGTTTGTGGATCTCCCAGTATGTGTGCAAGGGAACACGCTCGTCCATGCAGGTCTTGATGAAGTTGGTGACGAATATTGTATATTCATTCAGGTCTTGGATGAGTCCTTGAATATGGTCCATTCCACTGATTCAAAGCAGTGGAGGATCGTATGGCCTCACTGTCTGGAACCTGGTCGGAATGTGGATTGTGGAGGGTCACGTGATCTCTCCAGCTGGAGCCTAGTCAGAAGTCACCTCACCCCCACCCCCTTCCCCAATCAAGGGCTAGATATGCCCACCTATGAGGCATGATTGGCCCTGAAAGTTGATATGATTGGTCCTCCAGGTGCCAATCAATGTATTGATCTGCCTGCGGGTGAGGCTGATCACAAATGGTCGTCACAGTTTTTGTTGGTGGGTCCTGCATTGAAAAAGCAGCAGGTGCAGATTCTGTCTCTCATTCTTTGTTTTGCTTCTGCCTTCAAACCATCTATGAAGCCCAGGCTGCAGGCAGGTCCAGGGGGCTGACTGCAGTGGGTTTGTCCTAAGTCCTGAGCATGTGTTACATTGGAGACCAGGTTTGTGTGTATATAGTCATTTATTTGTTACGAGGTATTTTGTGCCTGTGGGTGGTGGATGCTGAAGAAGTTAAACTCTCATTTCTTGGTGTCCTGTGTTTGTGTGCTGTGTATGTTAGTCTGTCAGTGTGTGCCATTTTTGTGAATTTCCCTTTGTGTAAATAAAGCCCACTTTTTTTATGATGAGTCCAGCCTTGATTCTCTTTGAACTATAGAACCTATTCTTGAAGACAACAAGTTTTAAACGAATGCAATTTGGTCCAAGTTCCCATCAATAAGATTGTGTCTACTCTATTCTCCCAGTACCAGTTTATTGCACAAAATGCATATTATGTTTTTTTAATTCCTTTAATATTCTCATCCCAGCAACCAACCTATTGAATACATATAATGAGGAATCGAGTCGATCATGGCTTCTCCCTGATGCCTATTAAGCACATTATCACTATCAATGATGGATCTGTCCTGGCAATGGAATAGGTAGCAGAGATTGTGATGGACGAGTGGGGATCGCAGTCTATGGAGTATAATCCAGCAAGACTGTCAGGTAGTTGCTTGCCAATTCTGTGGAAAATCTCTGTCATTTGGACACCAATCCCCAGATGTGTGTGAAGAAGACTTTACAAGGTCAGCTGGGCTGGGGGCAAATTTTGTCATTACAAATTTGGTGCCAGTCTGATTTTATTGTCCCAGACTTTAGACTGTAAGCAACAACATCTCATCTATATTGCTGCTGTGATGCTTTGTGGACTGCTTTGTATCACTGCATACACAAGCCACAAACAGAAACCCTCTATTAATAAAAAGTTGCAGTGGTGTCGGGTACAAAAATATATCCGTTATATGACAAGTTTATTCCAGCTCTTGTGAAGGCACATGTTAACTTACAAATGCTACAAATACTACGGAAATGGCATCAGTTAGTGATTATTACGAGCTAATTTCCATATTATTTGATTTAAATGAGTTCATTTAAATGTATAGAATTCATTGTATTTGTTTTGTGTTTTATGTTAGTGCAACACCTTTACAGCACCAACGATCGGGACCAGGGTTCGAATTCCACACTACCATCTCCTCGAGTCTGCATGGGTTTTCCTCTGGGGTTCCAGATTCCTCCCACTGTTGAAACATTCCAGGGGTATAGGTTAATTGGGTGTAAAATAGGAGACATAGACTCACGGGCCAAAATGGTCTGTTACGTGCTGTATGTCTAAATTTAAATGTTGTTTTCTATATTCATTACAAATAATTTATTTATGGGATCTGATTTTAACTGGTAAATGTGTGTTTGGAACATGTTTGAATGTCTGTTTAATTTAAAGTAATGAAGACAATCCAGAGACATGGTTCTTTGAACAAAAGTTTATTAAAATAACAACAATATGACACACTACACATAGAATTAACATGGTTAGAGTAGTGGTTAGCACAGGGATTGGGGTTTGAATCCCACGCTGTCTAAAGGGAGTTGGTATATTCGCCCTGTGTCTGCATGTGTTTTCCTTGGGGACTCTGGTTTCCTCCCACCATTTGAAATGTACCAGGGGTTGTAGGATAATTGGGCGGCATGAGCTCGTGAGCCAAAATGGACTACCATGTTGTATGTCTTAAAAAAAAAATTAAGTTTAAATTTAGGTTGCACCTAAACATACTATTTACATTGCAAAACATTTGCAATAAGTGGTAAATCAATACTGTTCTTCTGTCATACAATTTACAGATACAGAATAAAATCCAGTTTTCAGTATCGACAACACACTCAATTTCCGTCGTGTACAAGTTATGTGTTTGTGTGGTCTGGACACAGCCCTCTAACCCATCACTGTTCTCGGTACATGGCCACCATCCCCTCGGATACTGTGTCCTCCCGTTCTAACAGTGCACAGGCCTGGACAAAGCCCTGACAGAGGGGAAGGCAGTCAGATCACCTCGAGCCATCACTGCCTCTACCGTGAATAGCCCACACAGCCAGGCCACCCCCGACGACCAACACCAGCTGCCCCAGCCCTGTAGTCCCATGTCGATCATGTTTGGCAGCAGTGTGAAGGCAGGATTACTTTTCATACTCTTGCCTAATGGTTGCTTAAAAATGGTTAAACAGTTGAATAAATAAAACTGCAGCAATGAGGTGAGGATTTTTAAAAAAATGGTCTTTGAAAGTGAGGCAATAAACTGAAAAAGCTTAAAGGAGAAATGAAAATGAGCAGATCTGTGAGGGAATTTTGTGATACAAAAGGAAATATAGTTATTGTGGGACTGCAAATTAAAGCTGAAAAGATGGGGCTTTCTGCCTCGAGTCTTTGCATATGGTGCTTTTCCTGTACTGTTCTCTATGTTGTGGGTATGGAGAAGGTGAACTGAGAGGGTGGTACCATCCCACAGTGACCTACAAGGAGCTGTTGTGGATTTCCGTCGTGTACAAGTTATGTGTTTGTGTGGTCTGGACACAGCCCTCTAACCCATCACTCCACAACTGATAAGATGCAAGGTACAGGAAAAGGTCACAACTGCCACTTTCCCAAGTTCATCAGTTCTTGTGAGCGTATTCTAGTACTATATCTATATAGATATATCTATCTATATAGATAGATATATATAGATAGATATACATAGTCTAATTCTTCACCTAAATGACACTTCAAATAGCAACATAATATGTAAAGCAGTCTTGTTTCTGATTCAAAAATAGTCAAAGCCCAATATTACCAGACTGAGCAATTATTTTTCTGCATTAAAGTGTGCAAAATGAGGGAATGTTTGACATTTGTCAAGATAAATTGAGAGAAAAATATGCAACACAATTGGTTAAGTTTTCCGCTGTTTAGCTTCATGAAGATCGTCTGTCATCTGAATCTAATTTGACCTGGCATCACCCATGTTTTAAAGTTCTAGAATGGCATTTACCACCTGCATACGCATTTCTGGCATGCATCCAGCTGAAGTACATGTGAAGCAGTTTGCATGTGCACATTTAATGAAAGAGGATAAGAAATCAAAGTAGAAATACACTGTACATTCCCAGCCTGTTCCAACATTTGAAGAGAGCACGATTGATGTGGTAACTCAAAAACAATGATGCCTCTTGGTTCTCGCTATTTATTATTTATGGCCTTAATACACAACTACTAAGCATTCATGGCCCTTTTGGGTGAAACCTCATGTCACTCTTAAATGCAAACCTGTGTTCTGCCGATTGGGTAAATAGCTTGTCAGCAACTTCTCATTATTCTGAACTTCAGTGAGTTTAAGTTAGTTTTAATCATTTGTCCTTATTCAATAATCTCCATACAAAATGTTGAGCAAAGAATTTGCTTTCCCTCACAACACAATTCTCAGCCAAGTGTATCGAACTGAGGTGACAAAAAAAACAAAGGTGACCTGCTGAAATTTTCTAACTGGATGACTAGGGGACTTCTGTATGAAACGGTGGGGAAATTACCTGCACCGAATGTTCGGTTTGAGGTGATTTGGGATGACTATAAATAGACATAAAAATACAAGCCCCACATTAGACTCAAAGAAGTTACTGTAAGCTGTGAGTTGGAGTCATTGAATATGCAATCAAATGAGACTGCAGTGTTTCAAAGAGCAATCCAGCCAGTCTCAATGTCGCTTTCTTGCCACACATCTCTGAAATTGTTTTCAAAAATATTCATTCAATTCCATTTGGAAAAACTTCTTTTGAATCTTCTTCCACTATCCTGTAACATTTTCAATCCAACTGTCTTCTGGTATGATCACTGAATGTAAAGTAGATTGTAACATAATGTGTGCAATTTCTATACTTCCCCTGCACCACCACCCCCACCCCCCCCCCCCCCACCCACCACACTGTTAACCTAGAATAATGCATTCCATCTGGAGTAGGTAACATCCACTTACCTATTAAATTACAGCCTTTGTGTTATTTCATCTAATTTTATCTACCATCCGTGCATCTTGGCGCCTCACAGTTTGGCGGGCAGCAACCTCCTTTGAAGAAGACCGCAGAGCCCACCTCACTGACAAAAGGCAAAGGAGGAAAAACCCAACACCCAACCCCAACCAACCAATTTTCCCCTGCAACCGCTGCAATCGTGTCTGCCTGTCCCGCATCGGACTTGTCAGCCACAAACGAGCCTGCAGCTGACATGGACTTTTTACCCCCTCCATAAATCTTCATCCGCGAAGCCAAGCCAAAGAAGAAGAGAGAAGAATCTACCATCCTGATAAATCAATAATGTCAAAGATTTTAAGGGAAGAACTGAGAAACAAAATTAATTTTTAGACCTACAAAGGCTTTACTGCCTTGCAGAAAAGACCAACACCCTGGGTGATTTGACATTCTTCCACCCAAATTTATTGCAATTAGAAATTAAATTCCATAGTTTCTACAGATGGAGTAACACAAATCATCCAATATTTTGTGGTGATTTAGTTTCACACCATTCAATGCTGAACTCCTGAGTATAAGCATATTCCCGTTCCTCCCTTTTTTTTCAAATTGAAATTGCCAGAGGAAACTGTAGAAATTCATTGTTCAAAATGCATTTGGACAGATATCTGGACAGTTAAAGCTGAGAAAGATATGAGGCAAATGAGTTGTGGTCTTGGTTGCAGGTCCCATTTGACAATGCCAACTTGGTCAGCATTGACAAGTTAGGCCGAAGGGCCCATTCTGTGCTACCTATTTTGAACAATTGTTTTATTAATGAAATACTCAATCCATTATTTATATACGAATTTCTCAAAACCTATACACTCAGCTTATTCAAACCATCTGCTTTGTTCAGATAGTTAAAAACACAAAGCTGGAGAAACTCAGCAGGTCAAACAGTGTCCCTTAGGTAAAAGAACAAAATCGCCGTTTCAGGCTTGAACCCTTCATGAAGGTCTGGAAAAATGTCGCAAGGCATCCGAACAAAAGAGTGGGGTGGTGGAGGGGGGGAGGCATGTTCGTAAATGCAGGAGGTGATAGGTGGAGAAGGGAGGGAGGGAACAGCAGCGATCAAGGGGAGGAGAACTGGGAAGGAGGGGGATGAGGACAGGAGAAGGGGGAGTCATCTCTGTCACTGGTGCAGATGGAGTGAAGGTGCTCCGCGAAGCATTCTCCCAATCTGTGCCCAGTCTCTCCAATGTAGAGAAGGCCACACAGGGAGCACCAGATGCAGTAAATCAGCTCTGCAGATACTCAAGTGAAGCGTTGCATCTCTTGCAAGGCCTTTCAGGGGCCTCTGATCTTGATGAGGGAGCAGGTGCATGTGCAAGAGTGGTACCTCCTGTGGCCACAGAGGAAGGTGCAGGGGAATGATTGGCTTGTCCTGATACTTTGGTTAAGAATTGGATTTGTAAATTCAGCTGCCTACGTTATGTGCCATATGTTAGGTAACATTAAAAACAACCATAAGCAGAATACTGCACTTTTCAAAGCTAAACATCACAAATTGGGCTGCTTCCACCACAGCCTCAACGTAACAATGGAATGAAAAGACAACAAGCAAGCTAAGACGATAATAATATGGCTGTGGATACACATACAAGTATTTTTAAAAATAAAAGAGCAAACCCTAATTGTGCAAAAAGCCATCTTTTTTAACATTTTGTAAAAAGTTGTAATGCTTTAAACAGCTGGCGATATTTTAATGCTATTTAATGTTGGAAATGTGTTGGATCATATTGTGTTGCTTCTCCTTTGCTCAAAGTACGTAAAAATTGTCAAAGGAGCAAAAATTCCAATGATCAGTGTAATTGGACGAAACAGGGAACATTCGAAAAAATATTAGCAGATGCTAGAAACTTTAAAAAATAGAAAATGATGGAAATATCAGCAAGTGAGGCAGCAGGCTGTAGAAAGAGAACCTGTAATATTCATTTGTTTTTGTCTCTCAAAAGTCACTGCACCATTTTCATTTGGGTTTCCAGTCTCAGCCACAGCTCTGACCTGCATTTTATCCTTTATATGCCCTTCATTTGTTTTCACCCTCTGTCAACATCCTTATTAATCTATCAATTAAACAGATAAATAGCTGTGTCAGAAACAAGGAAAATACCTCAGTCATTCTAGCTCACCCTTATCAAGATAATTACATGGTCAGTTCTTCACCCATTCAGCATTTAAATGCTGACTTACTTTCTCATTTTCCTAGTTCTTATGAAATATTAATTCTATTTCTCTATCCACAAATGTTGGTTTATTTGCTGAGTTCTGTTTTTGTTTGACAAGAGCAACAGAGTCGTTACTCTATCTCTAATCATTTCCAGGTGTGCCATGATTCCATTAGCCTTTTATTTCAAAGATTCCACCTTGCCACAATGTCACTAGCTGGGTAAGGATATTATTTATTGGTAACACATTGGCATTGGTGCACACAGAAAATATGAAGCAAGGTGCAGCCTGATTGTATTGAAGGACCAAGGTAGGGGTGTGGAGGAGATAGGTCTCTGGACCATGTCGCCTCATTTTCAGTTTATTTTATTTTGGCCTGCATTCTCTAATCATTCTCTTCACAGCTATTGTGCTAGACATAAGGATGGGAATCTATAATAAGCTTCTTGCTACATTTCTGCCTCTCTTAATATTGATTGGCATATTCAAGAAGATACCCTGTATATTTTTGTGTACAAGTTCAGTCTTGAAACCCTCAAAAAACACTCAAAAACCAGAGTCAACTTGTATGCCAGATACAAAAATGAGATCTTAAATTCAACTGAAAAAAAAACACTTGATGTGGATTTGGTATATAAGATGACTCATGAAACACCAAGAAAGAACCCAACCTACAACAAATTTTCTTGCGGCAGCAGTTGCTGGATTTCTTGGACACTCCTATTACTTTTAACTTAAAACTCACTTCATACTTTCATTGTTTTGCTAGAGACTTCATGATAACAACTACCTTCCAGTGATCGTGATTTTTGGGGGGTCTACTTGTATGCCCGATATATGATAAACCCGTGAAAATTAGGCTGAAAATGGGGATCCGACTTATCTGAAGGTTAACATACGCCAAAATATACATTCTTTGGCTTGGCTTCGCGGACGAAGATTTATGGAGGGGGTAAAAAGTCCACGTCAGCTGCAGGCTCGTTTGTGGCTGACAAGTCCGATGCGGGACAGGCAGACACGATTGCAGCGGTTGCAAGGGAAAATTGGTTGGTTGGGGTTGGGTGTTGGGTTTTTCCTCCTTTGCTTTTTGTCAGTGAGGTGGGCTCTGCGGTCTTCTTCAAAGGAGGTTGCTGCCCGCCAAACTGTGAGGCGCCAAGATGCACGGTTTGAGGCGTTATCAGCCCACTGGCGGTGGTCAATGTGGCAGGCACCAAGAGATTTCTTTAGGCAGTCCTTGTACCTTTTCTTTGGTGCACCTCTGTCACGGTGGCCAGTGGAGAGCTCGCCATATAACACGATCTTGGGAAGGCGATGGTCCTCCATTCTGGAGACGTGACCCATCCAGCGCAGCTGGATCTTCAGCAGCGTGGACTCGATGCTGTCGACCTCTGCCATCTCGAGTACTTCGACGTTAGGGGTGTAAGCGCTCCAATGGATGTTGAGGATGGAGCGGAGACAACGCTGGTGGAAGCGTTCTAGGAGCCGTAGGTGGTGCCGGTAGAGGACCCATGATTCGGAGCCGAACAGGAGTGTGGGTATGACAACGGCTCTGTATACGCTTATCTTTGTGAGGTTTTTCAGTTGGTTGTTTTTCCAGACTCTTTTGTGTAGTCTTCCAAAGGCGCTATTTGCCTTGGCGAGTCTGTTGTCTATCTCATTGTCGATCCTTGCATCTGATGAAATGGTGCAGCCGAGATAGGTAAACTGGTTGACCGTTTTGAGTTTTGTGTGCCCGATGGAGATGTGGGGGGGCTGGTAGTCATGGTGGGGAGCTGGCTGATGGAGGACCTCAGTTTTCTTCAGGCTGACTTCCAGGCCAAACATTTTGGCAGTTTCCGCAAAGCAGGACGTCAAGCGCTGAAGAGCTGGCTCTGAATGGGCAACTAAAGCGGCATCATCTGCAAAGAGTAGTTCACGCCAAAATATACAGTATCTCATGGTAATGTAACATAATTACTGTAACCATATGATTGCCAAGTGATCAACTCTTTCAAGTAGCTAGTCTGAGTGCCCAAGCCAATGGTTTTAAATTACACTCAGCAAAATATTGATGAGCCAATATTGTGCATTATTATCTCATTCCCTGTGGGTCGGTATCTCTCAGCCATTTGATAAGAGGTAGATTAATTGCATGTTTGAAGAAGATTTCAAGAAGGAAAAATGGTCAAAGCTTAAATTATTCCCCACACTTCTATCCCTTCTTCCATCTTACAGTTGGTGAATGCAATGCCAATGTTGCAAAAGAGTGTATATGGGTATTAAGTAACCAGTTCCATACATGTGAACATCATTGGTATCACAATATAAGAGCAACAAGTAAGTGGATAAATGTCACAATATGGTGAGCATTTCACATTTTAGGTTATTGCAGAGTTTTTGGCCATTATTCGAACTAATCCTATACTGCATGCAACTCAATGTAAAGTTTGAAAAAGAAATCTTGTCCATATGTTTGCCAGAATAGAACAAAGTAGAAAAGATTCTTTTGATTATTGGTGCATTTGCAGAAAATACCATTTGCCTCAGTTTCATCTGTCTTGTTGAAGGGGGCTGTGTTCTGCAATCTAAAATGTTTCCTAAATTCAGTCATCCGGTTTTGCTTGAAAGGAGGAATTGTTACTTGCATTGGAAATATGAACGCATGGCGAATCTATTGACCTTTTTGGTCAATAGGCTGCCGTTAGTTGCAGGAAACAAGAAATTTCACTGAGGACTGAAATGACCAATGACTTTCTCAAATTGTGAGATATACCTGATAACAAATTTTGACCACATATCTTCAATATAAAATTTCTCACAGTATAAGAGTGGTATGTTCATTGATTCCTGGAGATCAAGGTTTGCCTTTAGTGAAGAGGACAGTGTCCAGGGATGTAGACATCACATTCCAAGCTTCTCAGTCCTGTACTGTGGAGGATTAACCAAGAGTGCTGAATGGCATGCACCCCAGAGCAACATGTTCCCCTTCCAAATAGAGAGCAGAGAGCGACCAGTGTGGTTTAACAAAGGTATAGTCTTCTTGTCATTCCAATTTTGTCCTTCTAAAAATATCCCAGCATTTTGAAGTTTGTAAATTTTTGCCATGGGATTTCATGTGTGGTTTACTTGTTCTTTTTATCAGATCATTTGATCTGCAGCACCATGTTGGCCTACAATTTTTTTTTTCACACCATAAATCACATTGGCCATGATATACACTATTTCTTTTTCACACATATACAGTGACTTTTTCTCCCCCCCCACTTTCCTCCCAAACCACCCCCCCACCCCCCCCCTCTCATCCATTTTAGGTATACAATCTAGGTTGCATTAATTGGCCTACAATCCTTGAATATAACAGTAGTGCCCAAAATCATATTGGATTCACAAGTTGTTTCAGTTCAAGTTAAAACTGCGAACATTATTTTCCACTAGTTTTGTCTAATCATGGAATTCTAGATAACATTAATCCGAATAGCAATTGCTAAGCAATATGAATGTTAATTCCTTGCCAACATCAGTGAATACCATAAGAGATCCTCTAGTAGCACAAAACAAACAAAAACCAGCAATGTGTATGTGTTTAATTATAAAATGTTGATTCTGCAGGTTTGTTCACAGATCTTTGTGTGGATAAACAGTTCCTCTGAGGGAAATAATGTGCAATAATTGTTAGTGCAATTATTCAATCATTTTATGTTTGTTTTGAATTCTCTGTGGTTAGTAAACCAATTTGCAGTCTGCTTTTACATTTTTTTCAGCACTCCCTAAATGCAGAAACACTTTTTGCAGTTTTTGATAAAATAATATATTTCCAAAATGATTTTTGAGGTTTCTGTTTTATAAAGAAAAAATTGTCTATTGAACAAATATTTCTTCTTTGGCTTGGCTTCGCGGACGAAGATTTATGGAGGGGGTAAAAAGTCCACGTCAGCTGCAGGCTCGTTTGAACAAATATAGCATAACCTCTATCCTACAAATGTGGCAAGGTTTTAACATTTCATATTTGTTGCTTCACGCTGTTACCAATTTCAACATTCAAAGAGAAAATCTTAAAAAAACAAATCTGCAGATGCTGAAATTGCAATTAAACACAGAAATCCTGGAAACATCCAGCATGTGAGCGATCTTCTTTGGAAAGAGAAAAATGGTAAAGTTTTAATTCAAAGACCCTTAATCAACATTAGGAAAAAAAAAAGTTATTTTCAATTGTATAGATGGTGGAGTAGGGTACAGGGGCATAGGCTTGGGTTGTGTTGCATAGGTTTATCTGATTGATGAGTTCATGGAGGCAGTGAAAGGGAAAAATGGAAGAAGAGTTATGAGGTGGAAGTTAAAAATTAAGAAAACAAACAAAAGAATGAAAAAAGATCTGAAATACAGGGGTGGAGGATGAGTCTAGCAGGTTAGACTGTATATTTAGAGAAAGATGAATTGATACACTGGTCTTCTAATCTAGTGCACTGCATTTGGTGTTGCCAGTGTGGTCTCTGCTAGATTAGCAAAACTCAACATATATTTGGGCAATATTTTGAAGAGAACGTGCTCAGTTCTCTAGTTCTCTGGGGTGGCTCAGAGCTTTGTATCACCTGCCAATTTATTTCCCCATTTCACTCCCCTTTGAACTATTTATCTATAGCCTGCTACTCTGTTATAACAAACACGAGGAACAACTCCATCTATTTCATCTGGGCCCGTTGAATCAGACCTGGCCGTTTTTGCTGTAAGTTATCTGTCCATGATAGTGGACACTGCTTCACTTGGCAAAACTGTTTGGGTTCCTGAATAGTGCAAGAGGTAGAGAAACAGGTCTGGCATTTTCTGTGGTTGCATGCACATATATTCACACAGTTCTTAAGAAAGCCATAACCTCCTTCCAGTTAACTGAATCTTCTACCTATCACAAATATCTAGATCCAATGGCCAATCTCATTGCCCCTAGCCTATGATTGTTGATCAAGCCACAATTTCAACCAATATCAAACTTTGCACCAGTCAGTAATCATTCCATGTTATTCTCACTGCCCACCTCAATGACATACCAGCGGCTGTGGCATGGAGTCTAAGACGCATGCCAGAGTTGGCTGCTGAATGAAGGAGGCCATAAATGCTCTGTGCTCCAGAACGAGAGACTTCATCATCCTACAGGAATAGGTAAAACAAGCACAAAAAAGCTGTACTATTGCATGGTGTATGCAGACAGGTATGTGACCATTGAACTCCTCTGCACAGTTATACATAACCCATAACAGAAAGAGAGTGCATTCTCTCAAAATCTAGTTAGTATTTAACCATCAAATAATAATCTGCTCAAATGACTGTTCACTCCATTCAGAGCTCCAAAGGCAGCACAGCAGAGCTGCAAAAACAGCCACACTGCCAATACTAGTACCGTGTTTATTAGCAACCTTGAGAATGCCATTTTGTTGTCTGCACCACAGTGCTGCCAGACAGCTTCACATAACAATTGTGGTCTGTTGTGTTTTGCAATCTTTGGGCTGTTAGATGAGCTCAGCCTTTGTCTGCTGACTTAGGCTAAGGGGGAGTACCATCAAGAAAAGCAGTGTTAAGACACTGATCAGGACAACTACAAGGAGCTGGAGAAAGGGAAAGAGGAAGATTAGTTAGAGGGATAACTTTCTCTCCCTACCCAACCTGAACTTCCTTAGAGATGATCACTTTTCATTGTAATGGGAGATAGCATATGCTCCTGGAAATATTCTAAATGGCCTCATTACATCTTCTCACACTCATTTTCAAAACACTTACTCTCTTATATGGTCATGTAACCCAGTACTGTATCTTTGGAACAGTTTGTAGTAAATGTGATCCAGTTAATTATTGCGAAGTTTAAAAGGGAGCCATATTGGATTTATTAATTTCAAGACAGTGACTTGCCTTAAATTGCACACATTCTCTCCCATAAGTATGCTAAAGCTTCTAATTCAGTTGTTGATCTCCATTACCTGAAGCTATGAATCCAAACTACCTCTCTGTGATGCTAAAAAACAGCTTCCTCAATAAATTAGACTTAACTGTACAAGTTAGTTGGGCCATTGTAGCAAATCCTAAGACTAATATGATCATTGCTCATTATCCACACACACCAAATGCCTGCTGTATCTTACAGAACTACTCAATGAAGCCAGGTGCTCTTTAATATCCTCATACAAAAAAATACAGAGGTATCACTTTTAAATGATCATTGATTCACTTGAAGAAATGCACTTGATTACTCATGATTTAATTTAAAAGAAAATGGCCAAATTTCCACCATTGCAGCTTATTTGACAAATTGGCCCATATAATTGCGTAACTGACCTGATAAGTTGGCAGCCAGTCAGGTCATGTGTGTGTTTCAGCCCAATGAAGAGTGTTAGAGTGGAGAGGGGTGGGGTGGGGTGGGGTTCAGGGCCGGGGTGGGGAAGTGGTGGTGCACAAAGAGACACACAAAAAGAAAGGAAGAAAGAGAGGGAGAGTTTTCTGATGAAAGTTTGAGAAGTGAAAGAATATTTTAGAACTGTAACTCTTGGAGCTAGTGTTTTATTGCAGAGGAAATCTTTTCACCTCCTGTCGAATGACATCCAGATATGGAGCCTGCCAGATCTCAATTCCCACTCCATACTGCATTAACCCATCGCCCCCACTCCAGTTGTGATTCCCACCCGTCCATCCTCCATCCATGCACGTCCTGCAACCAGTATGTGACTCCTGACATGGCACTGACATTTTTGTCGAAGTGTTGGCACTGTTTGGAGCAGACAAAGTTCTGACCAGCAGGTTCAAGAGCAAATAAACCAGTGAAGCATTTACTGAGTGTATGAGGTGTATGGGGTGGGAGGAGAGAGAGAGGGTGAGGCAGGGACCACAGAGGGAAAATGGAGGAAAGACAGGAGTGTGCACTATGGGGTAAAGAAGTATGTTCAGAGTAGCAGGGAGAGGAAGTGAGAATTGAGGTCTCCTATCTGACCACAGCCAATATAAAGCAACTGCAGTCCAACAACTTTTCATGATACTCACTCGTATCAACATATCAGGGTCTAGCTAGGGAGCCGTGACCTGCAGAAGAATATAAAAATAGGAGCAAGAATTGGATTCAAACTTCATTCAGGATTTTTCAAGATGATGGCTAATCTTGTACCTGAATAGTATTATTTAGCATTATTCCCCTAAACCTTAGTTTCCTTAATGTTTGGAAATATTGCTCATATCTATTTTGAATGAATGCTGCCATTGAGCTTACACAGACAAAGATGCTCTACCATTTGAGTGAAGACATTTTTTCCCTCTTCTCAGTCCTACATAGCTTACACCTGATGCTCAAGCTATACCTATTGATCATATACCCCTCAGTGAGGAGAAACATCTAAACCCTTTAAGAACTTTGTAAGTTTCAATGAAATCTCCTAAGCTCTAAACAATGCAACCTGAAATATTAACAGTTCCTTTACCACCATCGATGTTGCTCAACCCATTGATTTTCTTCAGCAACGTTTGCTCCAGATTCCAACATCTGCAGTCTCATGTATCTCCAGTCAATCAATTTGTCCTCATATAGTAGAGCCCAGAGGACTCCAAAACCAAGCAGCAATAGAAATTCACCAAGACAGTGGTTACTTAAACAAAAGATGCTTTTAATTTTTTTAAACATAATAACAAGATCAATCTTTAACTTATTACTATTAATTTAACCTAACTTAACCCCCCCCTTCTACTTCTAAACCCACATGTATGTAATGTGTATATGTTCAGGAAAGTTCTCTGTTTTCATTGACCAATCATTTTCTTTTCACTTCTCCAAGTTCACCAGTATCAGTCAATTCTCATATTGTGTACAGAATTCAACATTTATAATTTCCACCAGGATCTGGTGCTTCAAGTTCAATGGTTACAACTCAGGAAGGTTCTTGTTGGTTTCAAGAGAAATTTGTTGCTCTTTGGACACATTCAAACTGATTTCCTCCAATCAGTCACTTCAGTGTCTTGCCGAAGATACTTGTCCCATCATAGGTTTTCCAAATGATAACCTCTTCTTCCAGGCCAGCACAGAGTTCCTCTTGTTTCCCTTATTTCAGGAGAAACACTCCAGCCAACCATTTCCTCTTGTAAGGACTACAAGGGTTTTGAACAGGCTGAACTCAGAAATGACTCTCTCTCTCTCTCTCTCTCTCTCTCACTCTCCAAAAGAGAAAGCATCTGTTTGTTTTCCTCTCTCTGTTTGTAAAACCATATGGCTTTTCACAGGGCTCCAAACCCAATCTTTGAAATATCTTATCAGTATCTCTGAGCCAGGACTTTATTGCCCATATACAATAGATCAGTGTTCTTCATTGCTTCTGCAAAGCCATCCAGGACCTCAATGTCTAGCTTCAGCAAAACTTGCATTTTAAATGAGATGTCTTTTGTGAAGTGTTACTCTATGAAGTGTAACCTAAACTAAACCACCACAATCTATTTCTTTGAAAAACATATTTTACCTATAACTATTCAAACATGTCATGTTTGATTGATCACATTGATTGATCATTATTCATCAGAACTGAGAAGTTAGGAATAAAATATTTTTTTGAGTTTTGGAGACGGTCAATAAGACAAAAAGGAAAATATGTGTTTGTGAAAGTTTGTGTTTTGTGCGATCCAAAAATGGCAATTATTAAGAAAAAGCACCACTGATTTTGTTTTTTTAAATACAGAATTCCCTAGCTAAAACCTGATAGGAAAAACCATATGTTCACTCAAAGCAGACACTCTTTTCTGCCAGACAAGCTAATTAGCATTTAAATTAACTATTCAAAGCCACTTCCTAAATGAATTGTTCAACAAGTTTACAGGAGCTTATAAAGTGATCTGACAGAACCTGTTCCCATTAATAGCGATCTGTCAAGAACACTACAGAAGGCACAGGCTTCTCAGTAATAAGTTATTATATCTCTCCTTTGAGTTTCTTTTTCAGTTTCTTAATGATTCAATTATTTCCCCAGACTGATAAATTTATGTGATAATTAAAATTTAAATCTCAGGTATGTAAAACACGGAAGTTAAAATTTATTGGTAGCAGATCTCCTACATGTTAACTCATTTGCAAGTAAGTAATAAAATCTTATTCAAGTTAACTTGTTCATGTGAATATGCCCTGATATGTGTTAAGGTAAGACATGAAACAATGCACCTTAATGAATTCAAAGAGAAATGCTTATCAATTTGTAAAAGATTGACTGATTAAAAATTGTCATATATACTGTACCTTCTCACTGCATCCTTGAAATGAGGTTCTGGTATTAACTCAGGTGACTTTGTCCTTAATACAACACATTCCTGCTAGCGCAATTTAATAAATGTGTTTTGTATGCTCCAAGGCTCTGTGTATATTTTTCCGTTTTTGACAGAGGATGGACTATCACATGATGGGGTGGAGAGACCCAGGAGAGATTAAATGGCACAGTGGTGCTGGCAAGAACAGGGCAGTAAAGGCTAGTGAGGAACAAAAATTGCTTTTGGGAAAAGTGTGAAAAAATAGATAAATATAATCTGCAGTTAGAAACATTGAACAGTATAGCAGAGTATAGGCCCTTCGGCCCACAATGTTCTGCCTACCCATATAAACCTCGACCATATCAATCTAACTTCCCTTCTAAAAGAATATAGAATACTACTGCCATTTTCTGGAGAGGGAAGAGAACAAGCCCTGAATGCTGGTCATGTGAGAAACAGGATTGTCATGGCTGTTAATCTGAAATTGTTGGGTGCATTGCAGAGTCCAAAGTGCTGTACTATGGTCAGAAGATGGGAAATCGTAAATACTGATAACTTATTTCCACTTTGCATTAAATCAAATTGTTCTAGAGATGAACTGTTTTGGTACCATTATTCATGACATAGAGAATAATGTAAACCTCATGCTTACAAAAATTGCAGATCAGATTAGAAAATGTGATCAAGATCTTAACTTAAAATTTCCCTCAAAAGATTTGCACTCCAAAACATGAATGATAGACCAAGACTGAACAATCGCAGAATCGATTTGCCTAAAGTAAAGGGTAATAGTAGATGGAGCAGATTCTACCTGGAGTTCTGGAGGGATCTGTGATTTTTGATTTGTGATTTTTATAAATTACATAGTTGTTGTCGTGGATAGTGTAGAAGGTTGTCTTCTGTTACAACAGTATCTAGCAGGATGCAGAATTGTGTGGAAAAGTGGCAGATGGAGTTCAATCAGGATAAGTGTGAAGTGATGCATTTTGGAATGACAAACTTGAAGGCAGAGTACATGGTTATGGCAGTATCCTTAACAGTGTACAAGAACAAAGGGGCCTTGGGGTCCAAATCCATAGCTCTCTCAAGGTTGCTGCACCGGTTGATAGGTAATTATGATATACTGACCTTCATTAGTTGAGGGATTGAGTTCTAGGGTCATAAGGTTGAGTTCAAGAGTTGTGAGATAATGTTGCAACTCTATAGAACTCTAGTTAGAACACAGTTGGAATATTGTGTTCAGTTTTGGTTGCCTCATTACAGGACAGGTGTAGAACCTATGGAGAGGGTGCAGAGATTTATGAGGATGATGCCTGGATTGGAGTAGATGTCTTATGAGGCAAGGTTAATAAGAGTTTGGAGCAAAGAAGGATGAGCGGTAACATAATGTAGATCTACAAGATTATGAGAGGCATAATTAAGGAGGACAGCAAGCATCTTTTTCCCAGGATGAGTAGCAAACACTAGAGAACATCTGTACAAAGTGAGGAGAGGAAAGTTTAGGGGAGATGTCAAGGGTGGTTTTTTTTACACATAGGCTAGTGGGCACTTGGTGTTGGTGGTGGTTGGTAAAATAGGGGCATTTAAAAGGCTCTTAGGCATATGGATGCAAGAAAAATAAAGGATTAAATATGTAAGGTGGGGAAGGCTTAGTTTGTTGAGTAAGTTACTATCTGTCAGCACAATATTGTGGGCCTAAGGGTCTGAACCATGTAATGTTCTATGGTCTGTGTTTAAAGAGAAGGTACATGGCTGGGGAGCATTGAAAATGGAGAATCATCTCACTAGAAATTAAATGATGCAACTTTATTATATAATTAATTTATTTTTCAGAAAAAAATTAATACCACCTAAGAGAAAAGCTCTAGTTCTGTTAACCTTGCCTCATTTGGCATGTCCTCCAATCCAGGCAACATCCTCTGCACTATCTCCAAAGCTTCCACATGCTTCCTGTAATGAAGCTACCAGATCAGAATACTGTTACGAGCCCAAAGGACCCCAAAACCCAGCAGCAATAGACATTCAGCAAGACAAGTGGTTTTTAAAACAAAAGTTATTTTTAATCAACTTTAAACATGAAAATAGAATCAAACTTTAACTTAATTCTATAATTAACTAACCCAAATTAACCCCCTTCTAATTCTAAGCGCACGTGTATGTAATGTATGTGTAAATTTAAGAAAAGTTCTTCGGTTCACAGTTCAATCTCACTTCTCCTTCCAAGTTCTCTGGATGCAGGCAATACTTATACTGTGCACAGAATTTAACATGTATAAAGTTTACCAGGCTTTGATGCTTGAAAGGTAAATGCAGGAAGGTTATTGTAGAGTTTTCAGAGAGAGATTTGTTGTTCCAGGATTTCCACAACTGAGGTACCACCATAGTCACCTCAATGTCTCACTGATTAAACTTTCCCCATCAGGGTTTTCCAGATGGAAACTTCTTTCTTCAAGCTATCACAGAGTTCCATTCCTCTTATTCCAAGAGAAACATCAGACAGATAGCACTTCCAGCCATCCACTGCTTTTGGAACTTTTCTTCAGTTTCAACCAGCTCTTCCTGGCTTGCAGTATCACACACACACACACACAAGCTGAGAGGGCTTCTCTTCTCTTCTCTCCCCCCCTCCCCCCTCTCTCTCTCCAACTGAAACTTCCAGCCAAACACATGTGATTCACTCACTTGGAAAACCCCCACCTTCTTCAGCAAACAACTGGAGTTATTTCTCCTCTGCTCAATCTGTTAGATAAACAAAATGCAGGAGTCACCTTCCTGCAAGCACCCTGCAGAAAGGTACTGGCACCTAATGAATAACAATGGTCATTCATTTTATGATGTCAGTTCAATTATCACCTACTTGTGAATGTACATAACATTCTCCAGAGATCTTCAATATTTCAAATAAGATCTGTTTTAAAATGTGTGTATGTATGTAACCTACTCTAAATCTTACAAATTCCTCCCAATATTATCAGAGTTTTATAAAGCTGTAACATTATTTTGCAGCTGTTTAACTCAATCCCTGACTAATGAATGCCAAAACACCATAAGCATTCTTAACTACACTATCTGAGACAACCTTGAGAGCTATGCATTTTGACCCCAAGGTCCTTCTGTTCTTCAATACTGTTTGGACTCCTGCCATAAACCATTTTTGTGTGTTGCGATTTTGTGAACATGGAAGCAAAGTATTAATTTAGGACATTCCATACTTCTACTGCCTCCAAGTTCATGGTTCCTGCTTTATCCTTGAGTGGCCTTACCTTCACTCTAGTCATCCTTCTGTTTAGGGTGGGATGGTTATTATTACAGAGCCAGCGAGCTGGGTTAGAAACTGCTGAGGTCTTTAAGGAATTTGTACATTCACCCACTGTCTGCTTGGGTGTTCCCCGTGAGCTCCAATTTCCTCTCAACCACCAAAACATATGGGTTTGTAGATTAATTGGGTATAACTTGGCGGCATGGGTTTCAATAGCTGGAGTCGACTTCTGATGTGTTGCAAATAAAATTTTATAATGTAAATTTTAAAAATTCTTCACACTAGCATAGAACAGCTTATGGTTTTTCTTAATCCTACTTGCCAAGGCCTTCTCGTGTCATCTTCTCACTCTCTTTAAGTCCTTTTGTAACTTCCTTCCTTTTGTTTCCTAAATCTGATGTATGCTTGCTGTTTCACCTCTTTCCCTCTCTTAACAGTTTTCCAGCTGCCTGCCTCCTGCTGTATTGGTGTGACTGCCTCTCTGTAGTCTTTATTTATGAACTCATTCTCTGTACAAGCTGAAGGTTATTGAGTTCCCTAACAGTCTGTAAGGAGCTGCAGCTCAATGCACCTCACATAGATATACTGTAGCTATCAAGGATATGGCAAATCTCCAAGAATTTACACATTTCACAAGATGAACACTCTATTTACACTGTTTACATTTTGACTATTCTACTTGGCTCAGTCAAAAAAAAACAGCTCCTAGTTTGTAAAAAGAAAAAAAATTTCAATATTTTAATGTTTCACTTCTTTTGATTGAAATTTGAGACCTTTATAAAATTGAAATGAGATTTTTGGCACAGAAGTCCAAACAAAGCTCTACAAGAAATGGAAAACCTTTTGTCAGCTCAGCATTACTTGCATTTATATGAAGCTATGGTTGATTTTTTTTTAATATTGGTCAAGTCATATACTTGGCCAAACTTGTCTGTTGTCAAGATTTACCATGAACTTGTATCCAAACAGAGCATCGAAGTTTGGCTTTGTTTTTTTTTTGTATTGTCAGGATCTATGTTTAAATGTTCAAATTTCCACTGTGTTGAGAGAGTAAGGCCCAATGGCACAAAGTCATGCAAAGAATTGCCATCGCTGGAACTTTCCTTTTTTGAGCTACATTTATCAAACTTAAAAACCTCACTATATTATCTGCCACCTTCTGGTAAACCACATCTGGTCCATATTAATCATTTTTAGATGTAATTTAACCAAATGATTAGCCCTCAATTTGGATACAATTTTATAATCTACATTTAACAAAGATATTGGTTTATATGAAGCAATTTGCAATGGATCTTTTCCCTTTTTTGGTATTACTGTTATCAGTGCCATCTTAAAGGAGTCTGGTACATCATTTACTTCTCTTATTTCATCTAGTATCTCTTTAGAAATTGGTACCAACAAATCCTTAAATTCCTTATAAAATTCAACTGGAATACCATCTCCTCCAGGCACTTTATAATTTTGCAATTTTTTCAAAACCTCACATTTCAGCGTCTGTAATGACTTGAATAATTTGTTCTTCTTCTCATCACACACATTTGTTGCAAATATTGCTCTATTTTAATTTCATCTTGTTTTAACTCAGATATAACTTCTCATAAAATTCTCTAAAATGCTCATTTATTTCTGACTTATAAAACATCTCACAATTTTTGTCCTTCATTGCTACTATAGTTCTACATATCTGTTCTTTCTTTAACTGCCATACCAACACCTTATGAGCTCTTTCTAACAATTCATAATTTCTTTGTTTATTTCACAAAATATCTCCTTCAACTCTATATGTTTGTATCATATTAAAATTAACCTTTTTTCTTTCCATTAATTTCTTCCTTTCTTCATTTGGACTAATTTGTATAACTTTCTCTAAATCAGTCATTTCCTTTTCTAATTGATCTACTTTCTTTAATTTTAATTTTTTTTTACCATATAACTATTAATTTGTCCTTTCAAATATGTTTTTAAAGCATCCCATATAACAAATTTATTCTTTACCAAATCTTCATTATTTTCCATAAAAAAGTTAATTTGTTTTCATACAAAATCACAAAAATCTCTCCTTTTCATCAATACCTTATTTAATCTCCACCAGTATCCACTAATGTTATCTTCTTCAGATACTATTGACAATAACAAAAGAGAATGATCTGAGATAGTACATGCCAAATATTCCACCTGCTGTACTCTAGATTGAACTTGAGCTGTCAATAAAAACATGTCAATTCATGAATATGTCTTATGTTGAAAGGAATAAAATGAATAATCCCTTTCATTCACATGCATATTCCTCCAAATATCTATCAATCCCATATCCACCATCAATACTTTTACTTCTTTAGACACTTTACTATCTCATACATATTTTCCCGATCCATCCATTTTTTAATTTAATGTCAAATTAAAATCTCCTCCAATCAAAATTTTACCATTAGCTTTTGATAATTTTATAAAAACATCTTGCATAAATTTATTATCTCCTATATTTGGAGCATATAAATTCAACAAAGTCAAATTTTCTGAATATATCTGACATTCTACCATAACATATCTTCCCGCCACATCCTTTTCTACATTTAAAAAATTTACTGGTAGATTTTTATTTATCAATATTGCAACTCCTTGAGCCTTTGAATTAAATGAAGTCACCATTACGGTACCCACCCAATTCCTTTGTAATTTATCTAATTCCTTCTCCATGAAATGTGTCTCTTGTCAAAAAAAGCAATATCTATATTATTTTTTTCATAAATACAATTTTTTTAAACGTTTTATTTGATTTTGTATCCCGTTAACATTAAAACTCATAAAATTCATCTTCGCAATAGTTTTCAAAAATTAACCCCTCACTCATCCAAGTCCCCCTTTAACATAATTAAGGGATTATTCTTCATTAGATCCATTGTACCAATAAACATGTAGAAAAAAGAAAAGTTGCAAAACAAGAAGATAGAATATCCCAAAAGAGGCACACATAAAAGACTTTTTATTACCATTATTTATAGGAGTAGTGGACCAACCTACACCTGTACACATGATTCAGTGGCAGCCAGGACACATTCCCTTTGCCCCCTCCCCTGAATCTTACACTAACTAACCTTTCCATTTATCATCAGTTACTTAACTACCTGTTAATATTATTTTTATCTCCCTACCCTTATAATCATAGAAAAGTCAAATAAGCACACATTCTTCCAGTTTTACCATCAAACCGAACAGTATATCTTCTCTTCCCCTACTACCAATCTTAACAGATTACTCCTTGCTTCCCATCTTAGCAGGCAAAGATTCAGCAAAAGCTTTGGCTTCATCAGAATCTGAAAAAAATCTATGCTTATCATCAAGAAAAATTTTCAATACAGCAGGATATCTTAAAACAAAGCCACATCCCTTCTTCTACAAAATATTTTTAACTACATTAAATTCCTTTCTCTTTTTCAACAATTCAAAACATATCTGGATAGAAGAAGATACTGTTTCCATTGTAAATCAATGGAGCTTATCTTGTCTTTGCTTTACGGTGTTCTTCACTTGACCTGTCACATCTCTGGATTCTGTCACTTTATTAGGTATGACTTTAAGAGTCTGTTGCAATGATTCTTCCAGAGATCGCTGGAAATTGCCCATGTACATTTTAACTTCCAAATCCAAAAATAAAGTTTCTTTACCAACATCTTTGAATCCTTGTTCTGTGTCCAATACAACTTCTACCTTATCAGCTCTTCAATAGGTTCTTCCCCCAGAGCTGTCAGGTTCAGGATTTTTTTTTAAAAAGTGGCTCCATTTTTTTCTTTTCTGCACATGTGCAACTCCTTGCACCTGTGCAAAAGATATTCCTCTTCAGTTGCCATCGGCCATTGTCGGGGGAGACTCTGAGTGAAAGAGTTCAAGGTCTCTCTGACTCCCTCTGGTATTCACTACATAGGACCAACCTTTTTTAAGGTTGGCCTTGTTTCTTTTTCCTTGTCTTTTTCTATCTCCAGTTCCAGTACTGTGACAGCAAGTTTTTCTTTCTTTGGTGGCATCCTGTTTTTCTCTCCAACTCTTCCAATGGATTCCTCCACTGTTTATTTAAACTTTAATTTTTTTGACTCTTTTTAAACTCTTTCAGAGAGAGTAGAGATCACGATACTAACCCCACATCATCACGTGACCGTAATTCTTAATTGGAAAATTTCTCAAACTTAATTCATTGGCAATCATTTAATTTTTATGTTGTTCATACTCCATCGTGTTACACAGTGTGAGCCAATATATTTATTTAGTTTAAAGCAGCTTTATAGCTTAACATTGTTCTAAACCTTTTTGGATATTCCTGGTATATATTTGGAACCAGAGAGGAGTTTCTTCAACATCCGTGACAATAAAGAAGGTTGGTGAATAGGTTTTTTTTTCATTTGTAGAACCTCATAATAGATAACACATGAATCTAAAGTTTATGAATGCAAATAAATAAATTGCACTTATGGTAAAAAAAGAGCAATTTAAATGGCCTGTTTCCAAATGTACTTAAAGTAATAGCTATGTATAACTTTGTTAGCATTAAATACATCAGAATGCAGTTTGCAATTAAAAATTCTTAAATGAAGGCTTGATGAATTATCCTTGTGGAAAAAAAAAATTCAGTTGTTGCATTGATTTCCAATTTAATGGCATGAATTTTTTACAGAAAATTACCACTGGATAATTTACCACAGAAGTCATGGGTTAAGGGTGAGAGGTGAAATGTTTAAAGGGAACGTCAGGAAGATTTTCTTCAGACAGAGAGTGGTGAGAGTGCAGGATGACCTGCCGCCTGAAGTGGTTAATGTGGGCTCAATTTCAACACTTAAGACAAATTTGGAGAGGCACATAGTTGGGAGGGGTATTGAGGGTGAAGGTCAATGGGATGAGGCTGAATAATATTTTGACTCAGACTAGAATGGCCAAAGGTCCTGTTTCTGTGCTGTGGTGTTCTATAATTTACGTTTGAATTTCGAAACTTAACTCAGATTTGTTACAGAAGGCAGGAACATGCACAAAGCATCAAATCAGACTTTTTTTGGCACAAAAAAAATTACAATTTAAACTCACACCCTTTGTCATCCAATCAAGACGTTCTGGGATTGAAATCATTAGAGGAAGGAAGGGGTTAATGACACAAACTTGTTCTAGAAAACTGGTTCAAGGTCCGTCTCTGCCCATCTGCAGACGAGTGAATGCCAGGCTCGAGCATGAAACATTAAAGAAGTGAGAAAATAAAGGAGTGTATGAAACTCTTCATTTAACGTTAGAGGAACAACTCTCATTGAAGTCCAATGAGAGACAGCCAGACCAATAGCACCATGGTTGGCTCTGAGCTTCAGAAGGGAAGGGTGAAGTCAGACAGGGCAATAGTCATAGGGGACTCAATAGTCAATGAAAGAGATAGGAGATTCTGTGGCCGCAGAAGAAAATCCAGGATAGTGTGTTGCCTCCTGGCTGCTCTGGTAGAGATGTCTTTGAGTGGGTGCAGAATATTTTTAAGGGGTAGGGGGAATCAGCCAGAGGTTGTGGTATATATTGGTACCAATAATGTAGGCAGGAGTGGGGTAGAGATTCTGCAAAGTAAGTTTAGGTAGTTCGGAATGAGGCAGAAGGACCTCCAAGGTGGTAATCTCAGGATTACTCCCAGTGCTACGAGCTAAGGAAGGTCAGGACAGGCAGACAAACGTGTGGCTGTGGAGATGGTGCAGGGGGCAGGGCTTCAAGTTCTCGGATCAATGGAACTTTTTCTGGTGAATGTACAAGTGGGACGGGTTGCATCTGAACTCAAGGGGAACCAATATACTGTCAGGGAGGTATGCTAATGGTGTTGAGAGAGATTTAAATGAGATTCAGAGTGGGGTGGGAACCAAAGTGAAGAGGTTGAAGAAAATGTGGTGCACAAGTAGGGGCAGCTGGTAGGGAGTTTGTGTGGCAGGACAGGTAGATGGGACCAAGGAGCAGCCATGGAGAAGTGTTGCAATGCAACAGGGATATTGGAGTCGAGTGTAAAAAAAATTAAAGGGCTAAAGGTTTTATATTTAAATACATGCAGCTAAATGCATGCAGCATTAAGAATAAAGTGAATGACCATGTCGTACATCTATAGGTCGGCAGCTAAGATGTTGTGGCCATCACTGACTCATGGCTAAAGGATGATGTCATTAGGAGTTGAATATCCAAGGATACACAGTTTATCTAAAGGATAAGCAAGTAAATAGATTGGGGGGGGGGGGGGTGTGGGGTGACATGGCTCTGTTGATAAGGAACAACATTAAATCATTAGAAAGAGGTGACAGAGGATCAGAAGATATAGAACCATTGCGGGTTGAGTTAAGAAATGGCAAGGGTTAAATGACACTGTTGGCTATTTCTACAGACCTCCAAACAGTAGCCGAGAGGGGGACAACAAAATTGTAACAGCAGATAGAATAGGTGTGTTAGAATAACAATGTTATGGTAATCATTGGGGATTTTAACCTGCAAATATATTGGGCAAATTAGATTAGGACTGGATCTCCAGAGAGATTTTGGAGAAAGCCTACAAGATGACTTTTTAGAGCAGGTTGATGATGATCCCAAGAGGGGATGAGTTGTACTGGATTGAGTGCTGTGCAATGCACCCAAGGTGATTAGAGAGCGTAGAATAAAGGAACCATGAGGGACAGCGATCATAAGATAATTAAGTTCAATTTGTGATTTAAGAAAGGGAAAATAAAGTCAGATGTGTCAGTATTTGAGTGGAGTAAAGGGAATGTCAGTGGCCAGAGAGAGGAACAGGCCAAAATAGAATGAAAAGGAGCACTAGTAGGGAAGACGGCAGAGCAGCAATGGACGAGGTTTCTGTAAATGGGAAAGGTACAAGGTAAATACATACCAAAAAGAGAAAATATTCAAATGGTATGTCACAAATGTGGTTGATCACGGAGGTCAAAGCTAATGGGAAAGCAAAAGAGAGGGCTTATAAGGAAGCAAAAAATATTGGTAAGACAGAGGATTGGGAAGTTTTTTAAAACTTTCAGAAGGTAACTAAAGAAGGAACATATAAAGTATGAATTAGGCTAGCAAATAATATCAAAAAACATCTTCAAGTATATTCCATAAGGATTTGGTTCCAGTTTTGTAAATTTTTTGGTTTTAATAATTTTCTTTTATCTTGTAAAATACATCTTAATTTCTTTTTTAAAGCATTATTGATCAGGCATTTTAAATATGGAAATCTAAAGGAGTAATAACTTTTTCAGACCTATTTGCAGGAGACTGTTTAATGTCTTTCATTCAGTTAGCAGACAAATATGATTTGAGCAAGGCACAATTTTTAAAGTATTTATATATTAGGGATTTTCTGCGTATTTTACTTCCAAATTAACCTTCTGCTTACCTGTCTAATATGATAGAAACACTTTTTCAGGTATATCCACTTTAAAAAAGGGTTAATAGCTACAATATATAATCAGTTACTTAACTTGTGACTGATACCCAAAATAATATTGAATGTGCTTGGGAATTGGAGTTCCAAGATTTGCTTCCAGGTGATCAATGGAATCATATTTTTTGACTAGTAAATGCCATCAATTTTTGCCTGTCATTCCTTGATTCAGTTGAAGGTGATACATCAGGCACATATGTCTAAAGATAAGTTGGCCTGCATTTTTCCCCATGTAAACCCTACTTGTGGTAAGGGCAAAGTTGACTCGTATGTTCTTGTTATGTTCAAAACTAGATAATTTCTGGAAAAATGTCTTAAAAACCCTAACAAAAGTTCTAGGATTAGAATTACATCCAAAGCTATTAACAGCTATTTTTGGAATCACATCAACGGAGACTGGGCCTGGGCCTGGGCCTGTTTCTGCACAGAGAATAATTGCCTTTTCAACACTATTGGCTAGAAAAGCCATATTACTTAAATGAAAGAATCTTAACCCACATACTCTAATTCAATGGCTCTCTGCTGTCATGTCATGTTTAAGTTTGGAGAAATTTAGGAGAAATTTAGATGAAATTTAGGACATTTGATGAATCTTTTAAATTTGAAGACAGTTTATTCAATATTTCCATATAGTTTAAGAATCAATTTTATACTGGATTTTCTTGTTGTTCCTGATGGTAAATTTAGTTTTAACCAGGAAACCCTTTGTTTTCCTACTTTACTCTCCGAATGGACTACCCAGTCCCTTTCTCTTTCATTTTTTTTAGATTAGTTAGAAGGGATCTTGCAATAAAAAAAATTTTCTCTTTCAGTTTTACAAGAGGAGAAGAAATTTATGGTTAATAAATATTTGTTAAATCCTAATATGTTATTTTTCTTACACTCTTGTAAATACATGAATATAATGTAACTCTTCTCTTGTATATTTGTTCGATATGACTCAAAAAAAATTGAAAAAGAAAGAAGAATAAGAGAGGTGAGAGTAGATATCACACCACTAGAAAATGACACCAGTGAAATAATAATGGGAGACAAAGAGATGGCAGAGGAACTAAGTCAGTATTTTGCATTAGTCTTCACTGTGGAAGACACAAAGCCTTTTCACACCACAGTATGAAATGAAGATTCTTGGGAAATTTTCCCAGGAAAACTGCCTGTGAACTTGCAGTGTGAAAAGGCAAATGTCCGAGCAGGGGAAGCCCCGTGACATCAATGCTTGTGTGCTGTGTCATGTGGGTGATTAAAATTAAAATATATTTACCTCCTGAAATAGTGGGCCGCTTCAGCAAGTCGTGACGGCATCACAATGCAGGATGAATGGACGTCCTTGTTAACCATAATCCATCATGCAGGTGTATTTCCCAAAATGGTTCCAGCTGCGTGAGGGATTATGGGAAACAGAGTCAGCCATTCATCCAGCATTATGCTGCATCATAATGTGCCGAAGCGTGGGGAGGGATGGCGGAGGGGGGAGCTAGCGAGCGGGCGGGGGAGTGACCAATGGATGAACGGGGGAAACTTACTCTCTCTCCTGTGAAAGCATAATGCGTCATCGGTTGGGGGCGAGGAGGCAAATTCCTGGGAATTTGGACCGAGGTGTGAAAGGCCTGGGAGAACCTGAATTCCAGAGAATTTCACCGGGACAAAGTAGGGTTACTGCTCACCTGTAATGTGAAAATAACTTCAAGCTGTGTGCCAGATGTTGAAGAATCTAAGGGAAGGGAAATGAGTGCAATTATTGTTTCAAAGGAGAAGTTGCTGAGAAAGCTCAAAGATCTAATGATGAATGTCTCCTGGACCTAATGGATTGCACCCTTAGGTACTGAAAGAGGTAGCGAAAGAGATTGTGGAGGCATTGGTAATGATCTTTCAGGAATCAATAGCTTCTGGCATGGTCGTGGAGGGCTAGAAAATTGAAAATGTAACCCTACTATTCAAAAAGGAAGCAAGGCAGCAGAAAAGAAATTATAGACCGGTTACCCTGACATCAGTGGTTGGGAAGAGGTTGGAGTTGATTGTAAAGGATGAGGTTAAGGAGTTCTTGGAGGCACATGACAGGATAGGTTTCCTTAAAGTTTGAGCATTGGCTGATTGGCAGGAAGCAGAGAGCCAGAATACAAGGATCATATTCTAGATGGCTGCCAGTTGCTAGTGGTGTTCCATAGGAGTCAGTGTTGGGGCTGCTTCTTTTTATGTTGAGTATTAATGATTTGGATTATGGAATGAATGGCTCTGTAGCCAAGTTTGCAGATGATATGAAGATGGGTGGAGAAGCAGGTAATTCAAAGGAAATACGGAGGCTACGGAAGGACTTGTACAGTATAGGAGAATGGACAGAGAAGTGGCAAATGAAATATCATTTTGGAAAGTGTGCAGTCATGCACTTTGGTAGAAAGAAATAAACGGGCAGACTATTTTCCAACTGGGGAGAAAACTGAAAGCACCTAAGTTGTAAAGGGATCTGAGAGTCCTCTTGCAGGATGGCCTGAAGATAAACTTGCATGTTGAAGAAGTCAAATGCAATGCTGGCATTTATTTCCATTGGAATAGAATATAAGAGCAGGAACTTGAGGCTTTAAGAAACTGATGTGACCACACCTAGAGTAATTTGAGCAGTTTTGGTTTCCTCATTTAAGAAAAGTTGTGCTGACATTGGAGAGGGTTCAAAGGACATTCATTTGGATGATTCCAGGATTGATATGAGGAGCATTTGACAGGGCTTGTCCTGTATTCTTTGGAATTTAGGAGAATGAGTTAGGATCTCATTGAAGCAGAGTAGAGTTTGAAAGGTTGTTTCCCATGGTGAGAGAGTCTAAAACCAAAGGGCACAGCTTCGGGATTGGAGAGTGTCTGCTTAGAACAGAAATGCAAAGGAATTTCTTCAGCCAGAGTATAGTAAATGTATGGAATTTGATGTCACAGATTATTGTGGAGGCCAGGTCATGGGTATATTTAAGACAGAGACAGAGATTGATAGGTTCTTGATTAGTCAGGGCATCAAAGGTTATGGGGGAAAGTGCTGGGAGGTGGGGCTGAGTGGGGAAATGGATCAAATCATGATTAAATGGTAGGACAGACTCGATGGCTAAATAACCTAGTTCTGCCCCTATGTCTTATAGTCTTATGGAATTGTACAGAAAAGATCAAGGAGACTGACATTGAATTTTCTGCATTTATTTTGTGGTTTCTGACAATTGAAAATACAATTCTTGTAAAATTCACTTTCTCTTTGATGTCAGTTTGAAGTGACTACAGTAGATGAAATGTCAAAGTCTGCTCATGGTTGGTGCCGGAACGAATGTTGGCGGGGCATTAGCATGTTAGAGGGGGGGCTCATTCAGCGGGGTGGGGGGTGCTAGCCAGGCTCTATCTGTTGATAGGGATGGGGGAGTGCTAGCCGGAACCTACCTGTCAGTGGAGGGAGGTGCTAGCTGGGGCTTACCTGTTGACACTACTGACATTTGACGCACGCTGGTGATGCAGCCAGGGGCAGGTGGAGAGTCGCTAGCGTGCATCAAGCTATATGCTAGTCATGCAGGGGAGTGGGTCGGAGCGATGGCCGCGACCTTATGGGTACACACCTCACTTGGGGGGGGGGCCAATGTCCACAGATTCTTCCCCCCCCCCCCCCCCCCCCACCTTGTGACCCTGAGTCTGCTTGGTAATCTGAGACAATGATGTAATTTGAAACGCCTTCTAATTGCTTGCCAGAAGAACTTATCTTGCTCTGTAAACTTAAATCTGGAACCATCCGTTAGGTTGTTATTCCAACTAGAAAATACTGAAGCTGCTTGCTGAAGTGTAAGAACTTGCTGCTTTATTTAAATGAACAGTCACTATATAAATGCTCATTTCAACTCATCAAGAAATGAGATAATACTGTATTAACAATTAACAATAACATTACTATGGCACCACTCTCTCCCCAATGTATGAAAGGGTTAGGAAACATCCAACATTTGCAGAGTTTAAAAAATTGTATGTTGATTGTTTCGAGAACATCCAATTAAAATATTTATCTTCAATGTCTTTGATCTTTGAAACAAAATAAAGGGAAATGAGACAATTGAACAGTGTTGAGCCAGTTAATCATTAACTAGAATATAGGATCTTTTACATTTGTCCAAAGCTGAAGGCAAATTCTTTGTTGTTGTCTTTTTTATTAAAAAATTGTACTCTCACCAATACACGTTTTGTTTGCATATACTGCCTGGAAGAATATGTTTAAAAGTTCTGAATTAGGAAACAGAAACAATATATGGTCAAAGCCACAATGCTATCAACTTGAGTGAAATGACAAGTTTTCAAACTGCACAGAGACCAATTTGTAAAATTTTCAAACTTTAAAATTATATCTGAAGCCCTGGAATGAGTGAATATTTGGCCATTGTTGATGGTTTTCATTAAAGATGAAATGGGTGACTCGGGTTAATCCACAGTTCAAAACTAAAATGCAAGCAATTCAGTTGACATTAATAACACATTATGGTAGAAAAAGACGTAATGAAGGAAATGCTAGTTAAAGATCAAGAAATTAATTTTAAGTTGAGGACAAGATTAAAAAAAAGGTTTGTCATTTTTGAAGAATACTTTCAGTGTCCAGAGCATTGCAGATTTAAACAATGAATAAATAGATTCTAAGCATAGTGAAAATGGGTGGGGATTCCATTAAATAAATGATAACATCAGCATTTAGAGTACACAAGGTCAATGAATGTATTTTTCAAAAATATGCTTTGAGACATAAATAAATTGAGCAAGCTTTAAAAAAGAGGAAGTTTGTGTTTAAACTGGTCTCTTAATCTGCAACTATTGTGTTTTGGGGTAATTAAAGTGTATTTCTGCTACATTTAACATTGTACAATTGTATTAAAGTAAGAGATCTATTTTTATCCTATTCAATAGCAATTTCTAAACAAGGAAATGTATTAAAAATCCTTTGATATGCAAAAAGTAGAATTGTTTGTAATCTTAAACCAGGTAACAATACTTTAGGTAATTGAATTTGCATCATCAAAATTTAATTCAGCAAAACTTGGAAAAATATATAAATACGGCTTCTGATTATTTCAAGTGGCTTTGCAACCATTAATGTAAGTAACAATATTTAATCAGGTGATATGATAACCTATTTGCAAACAAGATTATTTAAAATGTTCTTGTTCCAAACCTTCTCTGGTGCATCCGCCCTCCATAACCTTCTCCACCACCTCAACAAATGCATCGGTGCTGTTTCCTGCACTTGTGCCGAACCTGTCAGATTTATTAACTTTTCCACTAACTTCTATCCTGCCCTGAAATTTCTGACATCTCTCTCCCTTCCCTGGATCTCCCTGTCTCCATCCAGGAGTCCACTGGTCCACTGACTCCTACAGCCCCAGAACTTCCACTCCAGAATATCTGATATGCCCTTTTTCAAGAAACATGGCTTTCCCCCACCATTGTTTTTTAAAAAAATATTTTAATTACATTTTTTTTAATGCCAAACATACAATCAACAAGAAAAAAATATTTCAAATACAGAAAAGAGCTGGTGATCTATGATACATGTTGATGATAATTCCTCATCCCACCCACCTCCCACCCTCCCAAAGAAAGGAAAAGAGAGAATTAGTAAAAAAAAAAGAAATCCCAAGGAAAAGAAAAAGAAAAAAGAGAAGAAAGAAAGAAAGGAATTGTCACTTGTCTACTCCATAGGCTTCAAATTTCCATGACTTACCTAGATCTCAAGGGGAATGTTGACACAGGTTTTGAGGGCAGGGTGGGGGGGCACAGCTAAAGATTTGCACCCACATTTTGTAAATATGGCTGCCATATTTTTTGAAAACATGCTATACTTAGGTTATAGGTAATCTTCTCAAGGGGAATACAACTATGCATTTCCACATTCCAACAAGCTGTACTAGATGGGAATCAGACTTCCAAGTAACCGCTATATATTTCTGCCTCCCATTGTTGATGGAACTTTCACTTGCATTTCCTCCATTTCCCAGACTCTTGCTTTCACCCTTCCCCTTCCCTCAGACAGGACAGTTTTCTATTACCCTCAGAGCCTTCATCATTTTTTGCTAGCAACGCCATGATCACCCTTGACTAATCACACCTCCCCTCTAATTTATCTGGTTTCCACAGGGATTGCTCATTCCATATTCACGTTTCCCTACATAGCCACCCTTCTTCAACCCTTGGAACTTCTTCCTGTGATCACAAAATGTGCAACATGTCCTTGCACCTCTTCACTACCATCTAGATACCTAAAAAGACTTTCCAGGTCATGCAGACTTTCACATTCCCCTAGTCCAACCTCATCTACTACATTCGGTGCTCTCAATGTGGTTTCTACAACAACTGAGCAGAACACCTGTAATCTGTCCACATTGGTTAACTTGAACTGCACTTGCATGCCATTTCAACTCCCCTTCACGATCTCACACCAACCTTTTTTTCCTTTCGCCTTTTCTACTGCCAAAGTGAGGTCAAACACAAACTGGAAGATAAATATCCTGTATTCACTCTGAGTAGTCTACCGGTCAATGGAATGAACACTGAATTTTCCAATTTCAAGATTCAATTTATTGTCATGTAATGAAAGCAGTGTCATATTACACAAAATTGTCTTTTGTCTGCTGTAAGGTAGACAGATTCACCATCGGCAGAAATTGCCTGAAGCACCTCTGACAGAGAAAAATTCTCCCTGGAATCATTAAGTTTCTATGGATTCGCTTCCAGTGCTCCAGTAGCTTCCACAGCCACACAAAGTCCAGTCCAAACCATCAGTGACCCTTGCTCCAGATCTGAGCCTCCGACACGATTAGGAACCCTTCAGCGCCCTCAGCACTCTCTCACATTCCAGTTCTATTACCTGGTTGCCCTTCAGCCAGTCTCCAGCAGTCCGCCACCTGGTGTAAGTCCATTAACCATAGTCTCCAACCCCCTCTCCTTGAGTCACCAACAGCCCACTGCTGCCTGTGTGCAGAACCCCTCACTGGTCTGCCACTGAGGTCATCATCCTGTGGGTAGTCTCCTCTGTTCTCCTTCTCAGATGGGGTTGGAGGGGGAGGTGGTGATGGTCTCCCTGTTTTCTCATGCCCCGAATCAATATTCTGCTTCTCCGGAGTCTGAAACCCTCGTGGCGGCTGCTGTACCTAGATGCTGCCATCTTGGGCACAGGCCCTGCGGTCAAGGAATTTTAAATAAAACTGCTGCCAGCTCTTTTAATAGGTTATTTAAATCCTGTACTTAACTGACGCAATGGGACTGTTGGACCCTGTGGGAGTGCTGTGTCTCTGCTCACCACACCAGCGTAACAGCTCCAGCCATGCCACATTTTTCAGCTACACAGCATTTCAGGTAACCTGTACCCTTTTTGATCCAATGAGGTCATCCCATGCTCCTTTCTTCAACATCCCATCACCCAGTTATGTTCCCCTCCCCCATCTGATTCCAGCTCCCTATTACCCACACAACTTATTGGGTTTACTATTCCCCCCCCCAACCACAACTGGTTCCATCAGACCTTATTTTTCCCTTACCTGATTCAACATAATTTTCCTTGCTTTACCTCCGGCCTTTGAGTCCATGCCTCTCCCCTGCCCTCTCCCCTCTCCCACTGTATTGTTTGGACATCTACCGACATATTTTTTCCATAGCTTGAAACATTGGTTATGTATCTTTATACTGTTTGACCTGTCGAGTTTTTCCCTGTACCAGTAGTGCTTTTACTTTTTTTCACCTTGCTTTGTTATTAGATTCCAACATCTGAAGGCTCTTGTGGATCTGTTTAAAGCTTCCAGCCTCTGTCTCCACCTGCACCTCCCACTCCCCCACCTGGCTCCATCATCCCTTTTCTATCCCCCTCCCTACTTACCTGTCTCTATTTAATGCCCACCAGCCACAGTCTCCTAACTCCATTCCTCCCCCTCCTTCACCTTGCTCCCACCCCCCCCCCCCCCCACCACCCTCACCTGGTTCTATCTGTCCATCATCCCTCTTCTCACCCGGTTCCATCTACCATCTGCCAGCCCCTGCCTCAAATCTCCCTGTCACCTTTTTATACTTCTTAACTCCCCTCTGCACTCTCAGTCTTGAAACAAAATGTCCAACATCCCTCTGCCTCCATAAATACTGTCTGAGTTGCTCAGTTCCTCCAGCAATTTGGTGTTTTTTTTTGCTGCAGATTGCAGCACGTGAAATCTCTTGTGTTTCTAAATAGGTTTTGTGGGAGATTCATAAAGAGCTGAATCTGAGAAGAACGTTCTGCTCTCCATCTAATACTAAGGGATAATTCTTTCTTTGTTCTTTGGCTTGGCTTCGCGGACGAAGATTTATGGAGGGAGTAAATGTCCACGTCAGCTGCAGGCTCGTTTGTGGCTGACAAGTCCGATGCAGGACAGGAAGACACGGTTGCAGCGGTTGCAGGGTAAAATTGGTGGGTTGGGGTTGGGTGTTGGGTTTTTCCTCCTTTGTCTTTTGTCAGTGAGGTGGGCTCTGTGGTCTTCTTCAAAGGAGGTTGCTGCCCGCCGAACTGTGAGGCGCCAAGATGTATGGTTTGAGGCGATATCAGCCCACTGGCGGTGGTCAATGTGGCAGGCACCAAGAGATATCTTTAGGCAGTCCTTGTACCTCTTCTTTGGTGCACCTCTGTCACGGTGGCCAGTGGAGAGCTTGCCATATAACACGATCTTGGGAAGGCAATGGTCCTCCATTCTGGAGACGTGACCCACCCAGCGCAGCTGGATCTTCAGCAGTGTGGACTCGATGCTGTCGGCCTCTGCCATCTCGAGTACTTCGATGTTAGGGATGAAGGCGCTCCAATGAATGTTGAGGATGGAGCGGAGACAACGCTGGTGGAAGCGTTCTAGGAGCCGTAGGTGATGCCGGTAGAGGACCCATGATTCGGAGCCGAACAGGAGTTTGGGTATGACAATGGCTCTGTATACGCTTATCTTTGTGAGGTTTTTCAGTTGGTTGTTTTTCCAGACTCTATTTGCCTTGGCGAGTCTGTTGTCTATCTCGTTGTCGATCCTTGCATCTGATGAAATGGTGCAGCCGAGATAGGTAAACTGGTTGACCGTTTTGAGTTTAGTGTGCCCGATGGAGATGTGGGGGGGATGGTAGTCATGGTGGGGAGATGGCTGATCGAGGACCTACGTTTTCTTCAGGCTGACTTCCAGGCCAAACATTTTGGCAGTTTCCGCAAAACAGGATGTCAAGCGCTGAAGAGCTGGCTCTGAATGGGCAACTAAAGCAGCATCGTCTGCAAAGAGTAGTTCACGGACAAGTTTCTCTTGTGTATTGGTGTGAGCTTGCAGGCGCCTCAGATTGAAGAGACTGCCATCCGTGCGTTACCGGATGTAAACAGCGTCTTCATTGTTGAGGTCTTTCATGGCTTGGTTCAGCATCATGCTGAAGAAGATTGAAAAGAGGGTTGGTGCAAGAACACAGCCTTGCTTCACGCCATTGTTAATGGAGAAGGGTTCAGAGAGCTCATTGCTGTATCTGACCCGACCTTGTTGGTTTTCGTGCAGTTGTATAACCATGTTGAGGAATTTTGGGGGGCATCCGATGCGCTCTAGTATTTGCCAAAGCCCTTTCCTGCTCACGGTGTCGAAGGCTTTGGTGAGGTCAACAAAGGTGATGTAGAGTCCTTTGTTTTGTTCTCTGCACTTTTCTTGGAGCTGTCTGAGGGCAAAGACCATGTCAGTAGTTCCTCTGTTTGCGTGAAAGCCGCACTGTGATTCTGGGAGAATATTCTCGGCGACACAAGGTATTATTCTATTTAGGAGAATCCTAGCGAAGATTTTGCCTGCAATGGAGAGCAGCGTGATTCCCCTGTAGTTTCAGCAGTCTGATTTCTCGCCTTTGTTTTTGTACAGGGTGATGATGATGGCATCACGAAGGTCCTGAGGCAGTTTTCCTTGGTCCCTACAAAGCTTGAAAAACTCATGCAGTTTGACATGCAGAGTTTTGCTGCCAGCCTTCCAGACCTCTGGGGGGATTCCATCCATACCTGCTGCTTTGCCACTTTTCAGTTGTTCAATTGCCTTTTATGTCTCATCCTGGGTGAGGACTTCATCCAGCTCTAGCCTTAGGGGCTGTTGAGGGAGCTGGAGCAGGGCGAAATCTTGGACTGAGCGGTTGGCACTGAAAAGAGATTGGAAGTGTTCTGACCATCGGTTGAGGATGGAGATCTTGTCGCTGAGGAGGACTTTGCCATCTGAGCTGCGCAGCGGGCTTTGGACTTGGGGTGAGGGGCCGTACACAGCCTTTAGAGCCTCGTAGAAACCCCTGAAGTCGCCAATGTCCGCGCTGAGCTGGGTTCACTTGGCGAGGCTAGTCCACCACTCATTTTGGATCTCCCGGAGTTTGCGCTGAAGATGGCTGCATGCGCGACGGAAGGCTTGTTTCTTCTCTGGACAGGACGGCTTTGTAAGGTGAGCCTGGTGGGCAGCTCGCTTCTTTGCCAGCAGCTCCTGGATTTCCTTGCTGTTATCGTCGAACCAGTCCTTGTTTTTCCTGGAGGAGAAGCCCAGTACCTCTTCAGTGGATTGCAGTATGGTAGTCTTCAGCTGATCCCAGAGGGTTTCAGTGAACGAGTCCGTGAGGCGGATTGCATCGTCGAGCTTTGCTTTGAGGTTTGCCTGGAAGTTTCCTCTCACTTTGTCTGACTGCAGGTTTCCAACATTGAACCTCTTTCTGGTGGCTTTACTGTTCCTGGGCTTTGGCTTGAAGTGAAGGTTGAGCTTGCAGCGAACCAGCCAGTGGTCAGTGTGGCATTCCACGCTGGGTATGACCCTGGTGTGGAGCACATCTTGTTTGTCTCTTTCTCGCACCAGGACGTAGTCCAGGAGGTGCCAGTGTTTGGATCGGGGATGCATCCAGGTAGTCTTCAGGCTGTCCCTCTGCTGAAAAAGGGTGTTAGTAATGACAAGCCGCTGTTCTGCGCAGAGCTCCAACAGGAGGCGCCCATTGTCATTGCACTTGCCGACACCATGCTTGCCCAGGATTCCTGGCCAGGTTTCTGAGTCTTTGCTGACGCGAGCGTTGAAGTCGTCAAGGATGACAACCTTGTCGGCTGTAGGGGTGCGTTGAATGAGGTTGCGCAGGTCAGTGACCTGGAGGTTATAATTTGGAAAACCCATGATGGCAAGTTTCTTCGGCAAGCCACTGAAGTGACTGATTAGAGGAAATCAGTTTGTGTGTGTCCAACGAGCAACAAATACCTCTCTGATACCAACAAGAACTTTCCTGAGTGGTAACCATTTACCTTTAAGCACCAGAGCCTGGTGAAGATTCATAAATGTTGAATTCTGTGCATAGTATAAGAATTGCCTGATACCGGTGAACTTGGAGAAGTGAAAAGTGAATGATTAGACTGTGAAACAAAGAACTTTCCTGAACATATGCACATTACATACACATGCACTTAGAATTAGAAGGAGGTTATGTTAGGTTAAGTTAATAGCAATAAGTTAAAGTTTGATCCTGTTTTTATGTTTAAAGAAAATATAAAAGCAACTTTTGTTTAAGTAAACATTTGTCTTGGTGAATTTCTATTGCTGCTGGGTTTTGAGGTCCTCTGGGCTTGTAACAAAATGCTTCAATGTGCAATCAATTGGTGTCAATATAATACACAGCTTCCATTTATGTGAGCTGCTTTTATAGCCTGTCTGCATCCTAACGAAGCATGCCCAGGTCTAAGACAACATTTGCATAGCGTCCGCACTGAGTGCATCCTCTGGCATGTTTGACTGACCAAAACAGCTTGCTTTGTGGGCAATATTTTAGTAAACTTAAAATATGGTAGGAAATAACAATATCTACGTGATAGGAAACGTTTAAGGTGATTTTCCTGATCAGCAGCCCAAAATCCAAAAGTGTTCAGGAAGCAAAATCTTCGTGGTCCAGTGTTGTTGATCGACATGTACAAGACATGGAGCACAGTTTGAAGCTAAAGTTCTTAATTCAAGTGCAATATGCCATCACTGAGTCAGACACACCTAAAACAAATAGCACAAAACATTTATATTTCCCCAAATGGTGGCCTCGGGGCTTGTACAGAAACAGTGTATGATAATTAGAAAAAACTTGCTTGGAATAAGAGAGAGAGAAAAAAGTACATTTGAATTTAATTGACAATAAGTGGAAATAAATGTATTTGGATCATCAGAAATATGCGAGTACACTCCAGTCTAGAATGCTTTAGTGTCCAACAGATAGCAAAGTGTATTCCAATTGTGTACAACTCAAGGTGTAAAAAATGGCATTAAAACATAATTAATCAAGGTGCATTCTGTATCTCAATAGGTGCTGCAGAGTTTCCGCAACATCTGGACGACCCGGGCCTACTTTAAACATCTTGTGAGAAGAGATTCATGGCTTCACTACCAAGCAGTACAAGATTTTTTTGGAAACCGGGGCAAATGTGGCATGATGGTGTAGGGAGAAGATGTGGGGAAAAAACCTCCCCCTGGCAGAACTATTCAAAACCCGTTTTAAAGTTTTTAAAAAAATTTTTTAAACTGTTAATTATATAGTTGTACCTTACATGCAGCTATGAGAAGGATTAAAGCTCAAATGGGTAAAAAAAACAGCAACTACACACCCTGGAACTGCTGAAGAAACTCGGCCTGCTGGACAAATGGAGCCTCCAGTGTTGATTTCAGCACAGCCCCGACCGCAATGATCATTGACGGGTAGAGTCCATACCATGCAGGTGCCGACCTCGCGTACCGCTGTGCAAGATGGTGCCGGCGATCAGTATCAATCTCCTCCGGAACATGATGACCAACCACGCATGCACGAAACTTTGTGCATGTGCGCTATGTTCGTATCAGCCCAGGCTGCAGGGGGACCTGACCTCCCTCAGTCCAGCGACTCTGGCCTGGTGGTGGGGGGGGGGGGAGTCCGCACCCATAGTCGGGCTGCCCTGACCCCTCCATTTCGATAAAGGAAGAAGTGGAAGACATCGCTGGATTAGAAGAGGAGGAGGAACAACTTGTGGAGGAAGAAGAAGGCCTGATTGAGAGTAGGTCTGTACTGAGACAGACTTTTAAGTTTAAATCAGACCCATCACATTCTAATGTTGCCTTATCTGATATATCTAAACAAATAGAGAATTTAGCCATGCAGATGAGCCAAGGATTTTCAGTGGTCAAGGAGCAATTAACTGAGATGAAAGGTGAAATGTCTGATATGAAGGATGAAATATCTTCTATTAAAATGAATGTCAAAAAGTGCCTGAGAGCAGTGGACAAGGATCAAGATAAATTTTAAAAGATTGAAGATGCATTTCTTGACTGTAAAGATAATGTGGAGCAGTGGAAAGAAAAGATGGAGAGATGGAGGATTCATTTACTAGTTGCAAGATTCAGAAGAGAGATTTGTTGAAGAAGAGTGATCTTTTGGAAAGTCAGAGTCGGAGAAATAATGTTAAAATTGTTGTTTTTCAGGATGATTTTGAAGGCTCAAATACAGTTCAATTTTTTCGAAAGTGGATTCCTGAGGTTTTGGGAACAGTTCGTTTTCCGAGTGGCTTGGAACTGGATAGAGCTCATCAAGCAATAAGAAGGAAACCTCTTCCTAGTGAAGTGTCATGTTCCATTCTGATTCAGTGTCTGTGCTATCAGGATCGAGAATTGATTTTAAGACTTGCAGTATAGAATGCTAGACATAATTAGGGTCCTTTGATTGTTAAGAATAATAGTTTTTTTCTATGCTGATTTGAGCCAAGCTGTAATGAAATGTTGTAAAGAATTTAATTCGGCTAAAGCTGTTTTGTGGAAGAAGGGCTATAAATTTGCTTTTCATTACCCTGCTGTGTTTAAAAAAAAAAAATTTATGGGGATTACCAGGCTCAGTTTTTTGATAATGTTGCTGAAGCTCTTATCTTTGCTAATTCTTTGCCTGTTAATAAGCAGGAGCAAGACCTGTGTTTCTCAACAACTTGTTTCAGTTCTGAAAGGAAAGAATGGAAACCGAGAGATGGAGACTCAACAGTTGATTGACATTGTTTTGATGATGACCAAGTTAACTGTGATTTGGAAGTGGCTTATCATACTTGAATTGGTTATGTTTCTTTTTTTGTTGTTTGTTCTGTTCGGGGGAGGTGGTTCGATTGCCAATTCTTCCGAAGTTGTCGGCCACCTTTTGGCATTTGTCACTCCCATGTAATTGAGTGGGGGGGGGGGGGTACTACACTTATATTGTTGTTTTTTTTTGTGGGGGTTTCTTATGTTTTTTTTTGTCTTTTCTTTCTTTGAGGAGATATTTGTTAATGTTTGCAATGAGCCATGGTGGGGGGGTGGGGGGTGCTTCGCCCCTGTGGGGGTAAGCATAGTTTATTATGGCTAACTTAAATTCTGCTACCTTTAATGTTAATGGGCTTAATAATCTGATTAAGACAAAAGAAGGTATTAGCTTGTATTAAAAAGTTTAAAGTTGATATTGCATTTTTGCAAGAGACTTATTTGACTGAAAGGAACATCAAAAATTAAAGAGAGATTGGTTTGGGAAAGTTATAGCTGCTTCTTTCAACTCCAAAGCAAGGTGTGTTGCTATTTTAATTCATAAAAAAAGTTATCTTTTATATTGGATTCAGTTTTTGAAGCTGTTGGCAGGCTGTTGATTATTAATTGCGAATTTCTTTTCAGAAGCTTGGACTTTAATTAATGTTTATGCTCCCAATATAGATGATGAACAATTTATGGTGGATTCCTTTTAGAATTTAAATCAGGCATATGATAAAATATTGGTTGGAGGTGACTTTAATTGTTGTTTGGATCCATTGTTAGATAAATTTCCAAAATCGGTAGTTGGAACAATGATGGTCAAACAGTTAATGACGGTAATGGAGGATTTGAACTTGGTAGAGATTTGGAGGAAGTTGAACCCTACTGAGAAGGATTTTTCTTTTTATTTATCCCGGCATGATTCTTATTCTAGAATGGATTTATTTTTAGTATCAGCGCAATTGCAAGGAAGAATTTTTAAGGCTGAATATAAAAGTAGGATTTTGTCTGTCATTCTTTGTTGTTGATGAATTGTACTGGTTCTGAGACTGTGGAGAATGTGTATTGATGGAGATTTAATTTGATGTTGTTGAAAAATCCTGACTTTATTAAGTTTATGAGGAATCATATAGAGTCATTTTTGAAAATAAGTGTGGATTCAGTTGATAGTAAATTTGTTTTGCGGGATGCATTGAAAGCTTATTTGAGGGAACAGATTATTAGTTTTACAGCTAGAATTTTCTTTTTAAAAACAGCATTTGGCTGAGACGAATAACTTAGAGAAAGAGCTGGAGATTTTGGAGAAAGTGTGAGGTTATGGAAATTAAAAAAGTTTGTTTAACTAATTTGTAATTGCGGTATAATTCATCTCAAACACAAGTTTGAGAAGTTACTGCAGATGACTAAACAATGTTATTGAGTTGGGTGAACAAGCTCACAAAGCATTAGCATGGCACTTAAAGATTGAACAGGCTACTAGGACAATAAATGCTATGAGTCATGACACATTGATTACTTTTAAACCCTTGGAAATTAATAATGAATTTCGCTTATATGAGAAATTGTATACTTCTGAAGTATTGAAAGATAATGCTAAAAGCGACACCTTTTTGTCTGAATTGGTTTTACCATTTTTAAGGGATTGCAGAGATTAAAGATTTAGATGATTTTTTTTACTGTTGTGGAGGTGAAGGAAGCATTACAGTCAATGCTTGATGGGAAATCTCCAGGAGAGGATGATTTTACTTCTGAGTTTTATAAAGAATTTCAGGATTTGTTAATTCCTTTATTGATGGCTACAGAGACTGGTTCTTTTCCAGAATCTTTTTCTAGAGTGCTTATTATGGTCCTTCCTAAGAAGGATAGGGATTCATTAAAAGTGGGATCTTATAGATCTATTTCTTTATTAAACATGGATTATAAGATTGTTGCCAAGGTTCTAGCTAATAGATTAGCTAAATATTTACTGGATTTGATTCATGTAGATCAAGCTGGTTTTATTAAAAATCAGTATTCAGCAGATAATATTATAAAACTGACTTTTTAATTAATGTTTCTCGGGAGCAATCTGGCCAATCTATGGTAATTGCTTTAAATGCTGAGAAGGCCTTTCCTCGAGTGGAATGAGGTTTTATGTTCAAAGTATTGGAGAAATTTAAATTAGGGCCACTTTTTATTGGCTGGGTGAAGGCTTTTTATAAAATCCCAATTCCTTAATTGATGCTGCCTTGCTATTGGTCACAACTGTGGAGGCAGGAGGCAGCCCCTTGCTGGAATGTTGATGACCAAGGAACATCTGGGAGATCTTTGCAGTTGATTGTGGCTGGACATTCCTGCAAGGGGGCTGTCTCCACAGTTGCAACCAATGGCAAGGCAGCTTCAATTAAGGGACTGAGAAGTTGTTGATCAGGTGACAGGAGTTCATGGCTGTAAAACAGGGGCTCAATTGTAGAAGTAAAAAGATGTTTGTCACTGGAAGGAGGTAGGAAACATGGTTTTATTGTGATTTGTTGCTTTGGACTTGTCCATAATTTGTTGTGAAAGGTATTGTAAAAGCCATAGTAGAACAATATAATCATACAGGCCCTTCAGCTCTTGATACTGTGCTGACCTGCATCTTTAATCATAGCCCCTATTTTTCTTTTATCCATGTACATGTTTAAAAGTTTCTTAAATACCTCCAATATTTCAGCTTCCACCAAAATCCCTGGCAAAATATTCCAGGGACCCACAACTCCATACATTAAAAAAAAAAAAAAAAAGACTTCTCACTTCACTTTGCACCTCCTGTTGGAAACCTATGCCTGGCATCATCTTAGACTTTTTAAAAAATCTCATCCTTCAATACTACAGAGAAACATCCTCATCGATCTCCTCTGCACACTCTCCATCCTTCTTATCATGAGGTGACCAGAACTGAACACAATACCCTTAATGTGGTCTCAGATTTGTAGAGTTTTAATGAGATCTCTCTAATCCTGAGTTCAATCCCCCTTGTGACCAAAACCCAGTGTCCCACGGACCTTCTTAACTCAACTTGTGTGGCAACTTTGAGGGGTGTATGATTTGGACCCCAAGGTCCTTCTGTTCTTTCACACTCTTAAGGAACAATTTACCCTATACCCAGCCTTGTGGTTTGTCTTTCCAAACTGCATCACCTCACACATCACCAGATGGAAGCCTATCTGCTACTTTCCTGCCCAACTCTGCATCCTGTCTTTATTCTCTTGTAACCTTCAGTTCCATCCACAACTCCTCCAACCTTTGCATCATTTGCAGACTTACTGACCCATCCTGTCTCTTCATCCAGGTCATTTATAAAAATCACCAAGAGCAGGAGTCCCAGAACAGATCCCTGTGGCACTTCACTGCTCTCTGCTTTCTTCATCGAAGAAAATTTTTATCCACAGCCAAAGTGATCCTGATCCCATTCCAAATTGCTTTCTGGACAAGTGTCTTGTCAAAATCTTGCTAAATTCCATGTCGACCACCCTAACCTCATTCATTTCCTCTGTTACCTCCCTCATTTCCTCTGTTACCTCCCTCATTTCCTCTGTTACCTCCCTCATTTCCTCTGTTACCTCCCTCATTTCCTCTGTTACCTCCCTCATTTCCTCTGTTACCTCCCTCAAACAGACTCATGAGACATGACCCACCCTTCACAAAGCAATGCCGACTGTCCTTGGAGTCAGTATTTCTCCAAATGCTCATCGATCGGATACTGGTCTACAATACCCAAGTTTCTCCCCATGATCTTCAAACAAGCCGACTGCATTTGCCATTCTCCAATCCTCCAGCCCCTCCCCTGCAGCCAGAAGATTCAAAGATCAGAGCGACTGCCCCAGCTCTCTCTTCCTCAAGCTGCTGTGGCAGCTTGAGGCCAATCAAGGCCATCCCTGGGGACTTCATCTTTTGTTTTTATTTTCTTGTATTTTATTTAATTGTTTGCATCATTACAGGTGAAAATGAAAATATTAATCGAATATCCATAACCAATGAGACGAAAAAGTCCTTGTATATTTTCTCCTGTTGCAGAGTCCAGAGGATCCCAACATCAGCAGCAAATAGATCTGAACGACACGGGGCAACTTCAACAAAAAAGTTGGTTTTAATTATATTTCAACAAGAAAACTAACTTATCACTGAACTTACCCAACTACTTCATCCCCCTCTAATACTAAGCACAGGTGTGTGTAATGTATATTGAAGATAGAAAAGTTCTTTGGATCACAGACCAATCTCACTGGTTGCAGACAATTCTCGCACTGTGCACAGAAGTTAACATGAACAAAGTTCACTCATCTTTGGCGCTTAACAGGCAAATAGTGACCCCTTAGGAGGGTTTTTGCTGGTTTCAGAGAGATTCCTTTATCCAGGACATTCACAACTGATACCTTCTCAATCAGTCTTGCTGACAAAACTTGTCCCCTTCTGAGTTCTCCAGATGATCCTTTTTCTTTCAGGTCACCTGTCAGATTGCCAGTCTTCTTCTTGGACCAGACAGCCTCCCAAAGTTGGCCAGCTTTGTCCTTCTGGAAAGCATTTCTGTGTGCAGTTTGGGTCACCAAATGAGAGGAAGGTGATGAACAAAATCGAGTGCAGAAAAGGTTCACGAGAATGTTGACAAGATGGCAGGGTTTGAGTGACAGAGAAAGGTTGAGCAGCCTGGGGCTTTTTTCTCTGGAGCGTAGAAGATTGAGGGGGGATTTGATGGAGGTGTTCAATATTTTAAAAGGGACAGAGAGAGTCAACGTGGATAGGTTTTTTTAAATTAAGAGTGGGGGATTTTCAAACCAGAGGCCATGGTTTGAGATTGCAGGGGAAAATTATGAGGGGAAATTTCTTCACGCAAAGGGTGGTTGGGATGTGGAACAAGCTTCCAGCAGAGGTGGTTGAAGCAAGGACATTATTTACATTGAAGGAAAGACTGGATAATTACATGGAGGGGAGAGGATGGGGGGGTATGGACCAGGTGCTGGTCAGTGGGACGAGGAGGGTGGGGATTTGTTCCGGCATGGACTAGTAGGGCCAAACTGACCTGTTATGTGCTGTATTTGATGATATGTGATAAGAAAAGCATGCTATATCCATATGTTCACTAGTTTTAAATATTCTTGTCTACTGAAGAAATCTAATTAAGATAGGTCATGATAACAATTGGCCATGAACAATTTATTTCATTGGAACGTAGGATTAAGAAGGGAAGGTCATTTGGCTCCTCAAACGTTAAGATAGTCATATAAAAAATGGCCAACTTCGGCCACACACCTCAGTTCTACCTCTATTCATCCCTTGGTTAATAATTACTGTATACATCATTAAAATGCTAACTAACTTCTCTTACAAGAGCTTGCCTAACACAATTCTATTTTATGTGAAAAATGTTTTGAATAGTCTGGCTCTAATTTAGATCCCCAAATTATCTAAATTCAGGAAAAAAAACTTTTTTTCAAAAGCTTCAGATTGTCTTGCATCCTATTTCAGGAAAATAAACCTATTTTCTGAAATCAATTATAAACATATTTATTTGACAAAAATGAAAAAAGGCAATTAGTAATATACAAATTTCAAAATATTCACAATGAAAAGTTTGAACAAAATATAATGCTGTTTCTAAACATCCAAGAAGTCTTTCTGAAGATGCTAATTAAGGGGAAAAATCTAAAACAACAGATTTGGGTATAACATTAATGACCTTGTAAGGTAATTTATCAGTCACCTTCACCTGTAGAAAAATGATTACTATGATATAATTTATAAAGTAATTGAGTTCCAGTGTTATCTAAAACTTTATCGACAAATAAAACAGTATAACCAATCATGTGTTGAGAGTTAACATAAGTTTTTGATTTATCTAATAAACACATAGTGTACTTATTTAATTGGCTCTTTTAGTTGATAATTTTCTTCATGGTGACAAAAATAATATTTTAAGTATGGAAAACATTTACACTCATATTCACATATAGTAAATTAAGAACACTGGATTTGTTTTATTTATTTCCCTTCTTTGACAGGAAATACTCCTGATGTTGCCCTGTTAATGTCTTGACTATTTCCTGAATTATCTTGATTTGCAACTTTCTCACAAATTTGCATGTTAAAAATGTCCTAGAGGTAACAGAGTTCATAATGATGTAGCTGAGTAATTAAAAGCATTTGCTTTCAAAAAGCAGGAAACCCATCATGCCCAGTTTCAAAACAGCAAACTGAATCCCACTGAAATTGGTTTTCATGAATGATGAATTGCTTTAGTGGAAGGAACATATTATCTACATATTTTCAAAAGACCAGCCAGAAGCTCAGTTTTCACTAATATAACAGCAAGTTTGGTTTCAAAATGCAAAGATGGTAGAAGACTGATAGTCTTGTATACATTTCCACATTTTTTTTTTTAACTGCAGTTACAGTTTTAATTCAAATGCAGCTGATGAGAGCTCCAATTGACCAGTTTGGTTCAGTGAAATTCAATAGATCCATCGTTGGCCTGAATTCTGACTGAGACTTCAATTCAAAGTCACCTATAAAGGAAATTGAACAGGAATGTTAGGGTTTTTTTCTGATATGTAACAGAAGGTTAGTAATATAATACATTAGAAATTACCATCAGTTTTTTTTTGGTTAGGAGAATGAATGCTGTTTCCTCAGTGGTGCAACAGTTAGGAAGGAGTCCTGCCTCACGACTCCCACAAAATCAAAGAGAAAATGCTGACAGATTCTTTGGGTGTGAAATATTAGGTCTGTTTCTTTTTCCAGTTTTTGTCTGAATTATTCCACCATTCTGCTTTCATTTCAGACTTGGAGATAATTTGATTTTCACAGCACCAGTGACCCTGATACAAATCTTACTTCCAGAGCTACAGAATATTGAGTTTGCATGTTCCTTCTGTGGTTTCCCCTGTTTGCTCCACCTTCCTTCCACATTCCAAATGTGTTGATTGCTCAATGAGCTGGCTATTATCTATTACCCTTGATTGAGGTGGGTACAAAAAGAATCAGGAGGGATGTTGATGAAGATACAAGAGAAATAATATTGAAGGGAAATAAGTGGGAAATGAGTTTATAGGAATAGTCTGAGTCCTGGCTAGGTCTCAATGGGCTGAATAGCTCTTTTACTAGGTCGTAAGAGGATATAAGGTTAAGCTTCAGCAAAATAGGTGAGGAAATATTTGGTACTGTGTAAGCTAATGGTTTCCGCAGAGAAGGATGTAAATGTGTTGATAGCACTTCTGAGAAGGTGTATTAAACCTATCTATAATTGGAATAGGTGGATTGCCTGTGAAGAAAAGGTGGGCAAGTATCCCCTGTATCCATTCACATTCAGAAGAATGTAAGAAGATCTTCAGATGTTTTGACAGGATAGATGTGAAGAGGGTGTTTCCTCTTTCGGAAGAAATTAGAATTAAGGGTGACTGTTTAAGAAATAAGGGGGCCATCTACTTAAGACAAAAAAAAAGGTATTTTTTGCTCTCCTCCTCAGAATCCCATGGTGGAAAGATATTTAAATATTTTATGGCAGAGGCAGGTAGATTCCTCCCAAGTAAAGGAATGAACTGTTGGCATGAGGAAACAAGAATATGAAGTTAAGGTTGCACCCATATCAGCCATTACTTTTTTTAAAATCTCAGTGGGACTGAGTGATTGATGTAAACCTAATTTTGTGTTCAAATTAACCTCAACATAAGAAATTCATTGTAAATATTCTAAAGAATGTACTGTTATTTTGCTATTGTCAACTCTTTTGCCTTTTAAATCTTACACAATCTGGAAGCAGGAATTTTCTGCGAGACTCCTTCTGCTGTGCTGCCAAATTGTAATTTCATATGGACGGTTGATAATGTACATTGTCATAAAATGTTCTGGCCTAAGCAGAGTAGCATATATGCTGGTATACAAGACAACTCGTGTAGAAGACAACCCCTGAATTTCCACCTAAAATGTAGGTTTTGAGGTATACTCAACTTCCCCAATTCTGGCACTTAACACTGACCTGTAGAATAATGCTGTTAGGCACATTTAATATACTAATTCACAATATTTTAAAAGTAAATTGCCCAGTAAAGGTTTAAATTTTGTTAGCATATTTTAAAATAAACCACTCCTATTACAGGGTGCTTAAAGAGCTGACAGCAGTTGTTCTGTGTGGTTGGACCCCTTGGGGGAGGGCTGAGACTTCACTGTTAAGGTTCATATTTTATTCTTGGCGTGTAAGAACACCTCTAGCGTTGGGGTGACATTTTTAACGATCAAGGACTGTCTTATTTGCCGGCACATATGGTCGTTTATACTTTGCGAAATCTTTCCCTGTACTCGTGAATGGGATGGAAAAGCTAGCTAAAATACTTTGATCCCGGTAACTGACAGCCAGTGAAATTAAAGCAGTTAATTTGTCCAAAGGGCCTGTTCCATTCTGTAGGACCCATATTCTTCATATTGACTAAACAGTTAAATGTTATAAAATGTGGAATTATTTCCATTGAAATTTGATCAGCCAAAGCAATAAATCAGATACATTACACAAGAAATAAAATTTGTAATTTTTGTAAAGAAGTGTGTGGACAAATAAAATTAAATCAGAAGAAGACATCAGCTTTCAATCTCTGGGGACTCTATATACAGAACACAGATAATACTGTCAGCCTAGTCAGGAGAGAGAAACTGGACTTTGTTCCATTGTAAGTTAAAGGAAGTTGGCATATGATTTGGCGATGCCACCACAAAGCAACAGAGCCTTGACAACTTGGAAAATGTCATAAATGAACATCAATCTGAACATGTAATCACAACAACATTGCTTTCTTTACAATCACTGGAATGTTGAAATTGGTTAAGACGCAACATAAAAATTGACAAAAAAGTTGGCATTACTTTGGCACAGATAATTTTTGAAATGCAGCTAGTTCCAAAACTTTCAATTCAATATGAATTAATTAATATCAATAATTAATCACCATCGAGAATATCTATGGGGAACACTGCCATCGGAGAGCAGCAGCAATCATCAAGGACCCACACCACCCAGCACGTGAGAACCACTGCTACCATCAGGAAAGAGGTATAGGTGTCACGAGAGTCACACCACCAGGTTCAGGAACAGCTGTTACCACTTCTCCATCAGACTCCTTGACAACAAACTCAATCAGAGATTCATTTAAGGACTCTTACTTGTGTACTTTATTGATTTTTTTTCTCTCTGTAGAGAAACAACAGTCAGTTGTTTACATTTCTTTATTTATTTACACTATCAATAAGTGGTTCTCTGCTTTGCCTGCAGGGGAAAAAATCTGAGTGTTGCATGTGATGTCATGTATGTACTCTAACAGTAAATCTAAAAATAGTGTTTATTCACCAAGGGCCAGCAATTTGATGTACATCACCTGTCAGGTGGTAGGATTTTGTAAATCCCCTTAGCTGCATAAAGAAGCAAAACTGATAGCAATTCATCATATATGTGAATGTCATCTATTTTATGGCAAGGTTCAGCACATGTCTCTAGCCTGCTCTCAAGGAATAAGAAACCCAATTCTATTGCTTAGATCTGACAGTAAAATTACACTCAATGCTACGCCAAACAACATTCTGTGTCTTGGGAACCCAAAGCAAAATTTGAGTTGAGTCAGGAGTTGCTGAATCAAGTAGGTAAATAATTTGGAGCACACCTTTTTATTAAAAGGGATTAGGACATACCATTAGTCCCTTGAGCAAGTCAGTGATTAACAAAATCTTGACTTGCTCCAACAATTTTTTTATGGTTAGAAAGGTCTGGATGCAGCCATTTGTCACTGGTTTTTCTAGTCAGCATCGGAAAGTGTTGCTCATAAAGTTGAGTCTGAACAAAGATGACAATGAGGCCTAGCCCTTAATTTTTTATGGAACTGCTTTTCTTCTCCATAAATATTGTTACCAATGAGTCTGGTGAAAATATCTAATATTTGGTACAAGAACTGTGCCAAACAAAACCATGCTAATTAAGAGTTTTTTTAAAAAATGTTGAAACATTTTACCTATTGTTTCTAACAAATTGATATCTTGAAGTATGGTGTGCATGGATGCATTTTGTTCACTTGGCTCGATATCAGATTCGATGGAAGTTGATGAAATGGGTTCCATTGTGTTGCTGTAGAAAGCTCTTTCTTCAATGGTATTACATTCCCATGAATTGGGTTCTTGAATTAATTCCTACGAATTTTTGAAGAAACATTTAGCATTAAAATAAAGTGCTATCTTCTCAAGCTTTTATTCACAAAACGATACTTTCAGTTGTGAATCAGCATTATTTATGAAGAACTATTTTTTTAAATGAGATTTATTTTAAGAATGAGGAAACTGCTAATCAGATAAGAAATATATTCGTTGCTTTCTATTATTAACCCATGACTCAGATACTCTGGACAGAGATCAATAGATTTTTGAATATTAATGGAATCTAAGAATTGTTTTTCAGGATTTAATAATAGCAGGGCTGGTAAAAGGAACTGAAGACCTCATAATTTCTCAAATTCTTTTCTTTGATGCTGCAACCTCCAATTAATTCCCAGTCACAACCAAGCTCTTCTGTAGAGATGAAGATTAACCGCTGCAGTTAGCGTAATGGTTATCCAACGCTGTTACAATGCCAGCCACTCGGGCTCATTTCTGGTACTGCAAGGAGTTTGTATGTTTTCCCTGAGGCCACAAGGGTTTCCTCTGGGTGTTCTGGTGTCCTCCCACCCTTCAAAATATATGTGGGTTGTAGATTAATTGGATTTATATGGGTGGCATGGTTGGCATAGAGATTCATGCAATGTTGTTACAGCGCCAGCAATCGGGACCATGGTCGGAATTCCATGCTGTTTGTAAGGAGTTGTTACGTTCTCCCCCTATCTGTGAGGGTTTTCCACGGGGCTCCGGTTTCCTCCAACTAATCAAAATGTACTGGGGCTAGTAGGTTAATTGGGTGGCACAGGCTCATGGGTCGGCAGGGCCTGTTACTATGCCGCATGTCTAAACAAAAGCCGAGAGACCTTAAAGATTCTGGCACAGTACTGCAAACTGCTTGAGCGCAGCAATAACAGAGGATTGGCAAAAAGTACTATGATCCAATTTGCCCAAATACTAATGACAAGGATAAATATGTTCTTGTGCAACCAGAAAGGGATCCATTTAGCACTGGTGAATTTTAAATGAACTGTTGGACAAATTTAATGGTCACAAAAAATAGACTCAAAGCCTGCCTTGTGCACAATACAGAATTCTCTTGATCAAAACAGTTGAATGTACTCACCACTTCCTCTTCTGATAAGTCAGCTATCCTGGTTCCTGTGAAGAACAAAACACAACTCATTGCAAACCAATGAATTCAGCAGATTCTCAAATTTACATAACAAGGAATACTTGGCTGAACTGTCCAGACCATTTATGTCTTCCTGCATGGTCACATCCATCCTTCCTAACTACATCAGCATTGTTCCATGGTATTGAATAGATAGCTGCAACATTTTCATCAAGAAACATATTCACATTGTTCATCTACAAATGTTGATTGCCTTCCATGAGAAGGCAAACAGAAAATTAAAGCTACACACAAAATGCTGGAGGAACTCAGCAAGTCAGGCTGGAAGGATTTGGGCCCGAAACATTGGCTGTGATTCACCTTCCATAGATGATGCTTGACCTGCTGTGTCCCTCCAGCATTTTGTGTGTGACTTCTCAAAGTCCAGCTTTCTATGGATAACTTCTATAAGTACAGCTTTTTTTAGATAACTTCATGTCTCTCATGGGCTGATAAAATAGCTTGGAAATTTTCTTTGAAAATTCTTGTTTATCAAAATGTGGTGGTAAGGTTGACTCACTGTTGAAATATTTCAAATCATTAAAATAAGATAAGCCTTACTAATCAGTCTTCTTATTTTCAAATGCAAAGATTAATGATAATTTTTTTACACTCTTCTGACATTATCTGAAACCAAATCTAAAAAAGGCATTTTATACTATATTTAGTCATAATCTATTATCAACAGATTTTATGGGAATCATGATTTATTTAGGAGTATTTAAAACTTCTTGTTGAGATTTCACTCTGCATTTTTTGTTCCTTAACAATAGTTTTGCTGCCAATTGAATATACTGTATCTGCCAATTTGAGGAAACAAAATACTTTGATAATAATAATTTTATCACATTGTATTCAGTTAAAACATCAGAATTCAATAGGAGGGGCTTGTTTTCACTCTGTGAAAACTTAATTGAATGACTCAGAAATTTGTAGGATCAATCAGCATCATGAGACTTCACCTGTTCAATTTTTTTCCCTGAAACAGGGAATGTTATGTATAAACTTCCACACCAAAGTAGATAGTTTATTGATGTATACTTTTTTGCTGGACAAATCAAAACAAGATCAAATCATTGCTAATCCTCTCTACTTTTCTCTTAACAGTTGGAAAAAAATAAAAGCTCAAATGAACTGGATTTGAAGACTTTATACTAACCCACAGGAGAAGGTAGAGGGGAAATTTGAAAATGGTATGTTTCATTTGTGCTGGCAACCTGATTTTCACATTCCCCTCTCAAGCCATTTGGAGTCCATTCAGTCAGTTGCTGTACTGCTGCATGAGATTCTGATGGAGAAAATTCTGTATCACATTGAAAAGGAAAGGAAGGTTCAATATCAAATGACAGTCAGTTTGTAGAGTCACAAATCTCTTATATTGTGTTCCTGTATTCAGTTTTAGTAATATCACAAATAATGATGCAACATACTTTTGGAGCAATTTTTCATGCTGTTCTAGGAAATTCAATGTATCATGTGATAACTGGCCTTGATGACTGGACAATTGTAGAGTGGATACAGTAGTGATATTCCCCAACTAAGTACAGGTAGTCCCCGACTTACGACCATAATGGGGACTGAAGGATGGATTGTAACTCAAGGTCGGTCGTAAGTTCAGGAATGGAGACCTCGGGCTGCCATGGGGAACAGGGATCTTGAGCTGCTGATGGGGGAGTGGAGACCTCTGGCTGCCGATGGAGGACAGGGACCTCGGGCTGCCAATGGGGAACAGAGAGTTCGAGCTGCCATGGGGAACAGGGACCTCAGGCTGCTGATGGGGGAGCAGGGATTTCAGGGTGCCGACAGGGAAAGGGGAGCGGGACTTCAGGCTGTTGCCAGGAGCAGGGACTTGGGGCTACCGCTGGGAGCAGGGACTGCTGTATACTGTATTTTTAATATGAAAAATGTACCTGTACAGTAGTTTTAATAAATTTTTAAATAATTTTGATCTTAAGTGTGGCTGGGCGTAACTTACGCAGGTCAAAAGTCGAGGACTACGTGCCCCTGTTTTGTCCTTATACCAGAATGACTACAATTGGAGGGAAACTAAATGCCTTAGAGGGGAAATGTAAACAAAAAAGCTCTTAGATATTTTAAATTGTCATCGTAAAGCGTCAAAGGATTCACTTAAAATACTAGTAACTACAAAAATGAAGTTTTTTTGCTGTTTTTTTTTTCTAATTTTTTACAGCATCCTCACCTTCTAGAGACACTGTGCTATCAACCACCATTTCCTGTGGAGCTCCTTCTTCTGGTGCAATGTATGTGGTGTGGTCAATCGGTAATGTAATTGCAACAGATTCTGTCACTTCTTCCTTGACCTTTAACTTAGTCTGCTAGAAAATGATAAAAACAATTAAATAAGAATCATGGTATCAAAAAAAATTAACAAGAAAGATGCTGAATTAAATTATTTGCATACTGAAAGAATCCATAATCTTACCTTTTTCTTATTCTTCCCTTTTATTTCTTTGGCCAATGGACACCTCATTTCTTTTGTAAAAAAAATCAAAGGAAATAATGTTTATCACTGTCTGAATATCAAACTGTGATGAAAAGCAGGCTTAATTTTCAATTACTTTACCTTTCTCTTTTGATGAAAGAAGCATTCTGTATACACGTACAGCGCTGGAACCTTTGTTAATACTTTTATCTTTCACTTCTACTATATCAGGCAACGAATTCATAGCACAACGGAAATTTGCTTTCCAAGTTTTGGGTTCTGGTTTATTTATTCCCTGCCTGAACCTCCCTACAAAGAAAATGGAAGAAATTAAATGGCTATTGTGTATAAAATTTGAGTTAGATTTGCTATGTTGGTGATTTGACAGCAACAATCATCAACTGCAAGTCAAACATTTTCTATTGTTAGTTCAACATCCTTTTAAAATTTCCAAGAAAATTCCATTTCCACGTTTTAGCATTCAAAATACACTTTGTTCATATTATATGGAAAAAAGTGTGGTATTTCAATTGCATACATTAATAAAGTAGATGAAAGAACATTAAATTATTACCGCATATCGTTGGATCTGCTTTGCAAATTTGAAACAAGTTGCAGTTAAAGTGATCAGAAAGAAGACCACATGACTGAATGATAAACTCAGAATTTGGACTATTTAGATACTGTATATATCTGGTTTATGGTTCATTTTAGACACAATTAATAATTGTCATTTGCTTTTATCTATGTCTTGTGATACTTGTGGACTGACTTGCAATGAGGGCAAAATTTGCATGCAAAAATAAAGAAAATGCAGGTGCTGGGATCAAAAACTGAAATGCTGGAGAACTCAGATAGTCAAGCACCCTTCATAAAGAGTTCCAATGTAGGGCCTTCAACCCAAAACACTTAGTGGTTTCTCTTTCCACGGACGCTGCTCAACTGGCTGACATCTTCCAGCATTTTGGTTTTTTTTTTGGCCGCTTGATCATTCTAAATCATTTTCACATCACACATGCATGGTGTGCAAATCATTAAAAAGAAAATTTATTGGAATTAATTTATGTGCATCAAGCACCGAGGTAGCAAAAAACAAGGGATGATGTTTTCTACCTGTATGTACAGCCCAGTTTCTGAAAAGGCAAGCGTCTGTTTCTAGGTTCCATCCGTGTCTGGCTGCATGTTTCCATGGGATTTGGAAAATCTGTTCATTCTGCGTTTTCAAGGAACATCGGCAAAGTTAACTCGATCATTTTTTAAAAGCGTGGATTAAATGAAGTCTGGCCATCCTACAGTAATTATGCTGGTTTCACCCATCAGGTAAGACAATAAAAAATCCTAAGTGTCTGGATATCCAGCACATCAGTAGAGAAAAACAAAGTTTGAATTACATTGAGCAAACCAGTCATTGTCCCATTATTTAAATGTTCTGGATGACTTTAAAGGGCTTTGCTCACCTGGATCATTTGTGGGCCAATGAAGAATTAAAAGCAAAGAAATATCAATGCAAGACCCACCATATGATTTTTGGGAAAAGGCTGAAGAAATAGTTGAATGTGAGGGACCCAAGATTTTAAAATTAATATTTTGAACTGCATCACATTTTTGCATTGTATTTCACAAAACAGCATCAATTTACCTTATTTATCCAACTCAACCCTGGGATTTTATTGGAATCGATCTGTAATTCCAACCAAGGTCTCATCCGCATCCTTGTCACAGGCATGTTTCTGGGGTCCTCCTAAGGGAAAACGTGAAATGTTACTTGCAATGTATTAGACACTTTGGCTTAAAACTTTGCATGGATTTTCATTGACCCACGTCATTCTTACCCAACAAGAGAAAAAGTCAGCCCCACTTGTTTACTGTCATGCCAAACCTTGGGTGAAAAATGAAAAAAAGGGTTGGTGAGGGAGGGTGGGGGGAGGGGGTGGGAGGGGGGGAGGGGGGTGGGAGGGGGGAGGGGGTGGGAGGGGGGAGGGGGTGGGAGGGGGGAGGGGGTGGGAGGGGGGAGGGGGTGGGAGGGGGTGGGAGGGGGTGGGAGGGGGGAGGGGGTGGGAGGGGGGAGGGGGTGGGGGGAGGGGGTGGGAGGGGGGAGGTGGTGGGGGAGGGGGTTGGAGGAGGGAGGAGGTGGTGGGGGAGGGGGGAGGTGGTGGGGGGAGGGGGTTGGAGGGGGGGAGGTGGTGGGGGGAGGGGGTTGGAGGGGGGAGGTGGTGGGGGGAGGGGGGAGGTGGTGGGGGGAGGGGGTTGGAGGGGGGAGGTGGTGGGGGGAGGGGGGGGTGGTGGGGGGAGGGGGTTGGGGGGGGTTGGAGGGGGGGGGGTGGTGGGGGGGAGGGGAGTTGCTGGTGATCCTTCATTGTCAAGATGCGAACTCTCTGAACCACCCTCTTTTTAATTGCGGCAGAGAAGAAACTGACAGCTACGGTGGGATGAAGTGAACCCAAGAGCGAGTGGCTCGCTTCATGTTATTGAGAAGACTCTGTGCATATTAGATTGCCGGAGAATGCACGGTTGAGACTCACTCTTCGTATTTATGCAGATAAAATTGTTCTCAACTATTGATGAGTTCACTGGGATTAACATACTATCCGTGCCTCCACCGATGGGGAAGGGTGGCGCTTGCTGAAATGCTCATATTTCGTTTCGCAGCGTAACGTCTCCGGGAGACCTGGTTCTCGGGCTGTTTGCTCCCTCGCTGCTGCTTCGCTTCCAGTTGAACTAATTATCTGGATCGATTGTCGAACGCAAAACAAAAAAAAAGCCCTTCGCTCACACTCGCGATCCCGTGGCTTCATGAAAACTGCAAAGGAGCGAGCCTGAAATCTCAGCATTTCTTTCCCCCTACATGATTGACAATGACCTTTTGGAGACAAAAATGAGAGCAATTGCTGCAAAAATGTCATTGCAAGCTTCTATTATTCCTTCACTGCTTCCGTGAGTATTGTGTTCTAATAACAGAAAAAAGGTCCTAGTGGACAGACATTAAATTACAAGATTATTAAGAACTTCTGATCAGACCTAATACAATGCAAGGAACGAAACAATAAGACTAAAGTAGAACAGACTGTTACAAAACAAATTGTTAATCCCTTTTCATTATATTACATCATTTGGCATCTGAGCACGTTGCAAATTTATAACTAAAATGCATATAATTCGAGAAAGTCAACATTAAAGGAAATCGCGTTATATCGTGTACAGTGAATAAAGAACCAAGTAAAGCGCGACTACCTGCGGTAAACGTTGATCACCTCCACCACCACCACCCCCCTAATTCCTTGGTTCTCGGAGACCCGTCAAGTAAGATCGCTCCAGTCGATCTGTGGTTCTCAGGATGTTGATCGCTAACACTGTACTAAAAATCAAAACGCGGGAATTCCCCACCAACTCTCATGATAAATTCAGTCAACCAATTAGAGCTCTTGGCAACAGTGCAAAATTTCTCAAGGCTGATATCATTGGTAAAGCTGCAACTCTCATCATTTCGGGGAAATCAGGCTGTTTATTTTGCTTCGCTTAGAATGGGGGAAGTACGCCACCACGCAAGGCAACTTGAACAAACAAGCCTGAAAGAAATAAGCCATTATAATGGAAAAAAAACATACTATTTAAATTACTTTTGAGACTTTTATATTTTCCTATATTTATGTATTTTCCACTTGGTCACATATCAGTGTAAATAAATTAGTGTGTACATTTGTTTGCTAAACTGCATGACAAGATATGTTGTATAAATATAATAATTGAAAATGTATCCTTATGATGTGCATGCCTATAAATTGGATTTATGTTGCCCTAAAATGAGGCAGTGTACAGTGATAAAACTCGATCAGGTACTCCAGTAAAAGTCACCAAATTGGCCACTCGATGCTTTACATCATACGATACCTGTTCAATTGAGATCTGCTCAGTGCCCAACCAGTTTCACACCGATGTGTGCATCTCCTGACACTTTCTTTGGAAAGAACCAAAGAATGGTGCCCCCTTCAAAACACGAACCTCTCAATAGCATTACACGGTAAGCAGGATCTGAACAGAGCCTGATTTATGACAGGGTCCAAATCAGTGATGGTAGGTGGGCCAAGGAATGACAAATGCAATTTAACTCAAAAAAGTGTGAGTTGTTGCACTTTGGTAAGTCAAACCAGGGTAGGACTTGCAAGGTAAATCTCAGGGCCCCGGAGACCTTGGGGTGCAGGTACATAATCCCCTGAAAGTGGCAAATTTAGGTGGACAGGATAGTGAAGTGAAGCATTGGGCATATTTGCCTCATTTGGGCAAAGTATTTAGTACAAAGATTTGGATCTCCTGATTCAGCTGCACAGGGCAATGGTGAGACCATACTTAAATGACCTGCTGCTGTTCAGCTCACCCCAGATATCAATAAGTTGCAAGGGATGCAGAGGAGACCCACTAGGATGTTGCCCAGGACCGGAGGAAATAATTATAGGGAGATGTTGGAGAGTCTTGGTCTTTATTCCCAAGAGTGCAGGAGGCTAAGGGTAGACCTTAGAGGTTTATAAAACCCTGAGGACCATGGATAAAGTGAATTTGTTCACAATCTTCTTTCCAAGATAAATAGGGGAGAAATATAAGAGGGTCCTGGGGTGGGGGGGGGGGGGATCAGTTTAGCGCTCAGAATGTGGTCAATATCTGGAATGAGCTGCGAAAGGAAACTGTAGAAACAGGCACAATTTCGATGTTCAAAAGAGATTTTTCGACAGTTACCTGGACTTTGAAGAATATGCACCAAAAACAGGCAAGGGAGTCAAGCCCAGAATCCCAACTTGGTTA